>NC_056742.1:249015435-249315435 GCF_019279795.1 Protopterus annectens
GTATGATCCATAATTCCTTAGTGACATTGACTTACAGGTAGAAAAATATTGCAGCAGCAAGGAGCAAAACACACTAGTGAAGGATTACATCCTCATAGATGCTCTAAGGATATATGGAAAAAACATCTTAGATGGGGTCAAAACTGGGTGAGAACTAAGGTGTGGAAAAAAGTGTCTAACATAGATGCTGTAAGGGGAAGGAATTATACATTGACACAGTGTAGAAAAAGAGAGAATGACATGGCAGGATGTGTCGGGAGAAAAGCCGGGCATAATGCAGTTAGTTACCTGTACCAGCAGTGATGGTAATAGACCTTCCATAGTCCACCTTTTAACACTGAATGAGGAGTAGTTTCCCCTTATAAGGAGTGATGATGACATTGATGCTGCTGATGAGGATGCTACAGAAATCATCAGAGGAGATATGGGCACCAGTGCGTTCAGAACCCCATGCAGCAACCGCAGTCAGGTAGTATGGAAGGTTAGTATGTAGTTTTTACTGAATTATCCTAACACATATTTGGTATGATACCTGTGTACATATGACTCTTGCGTGTTTCATTCAGTAGTCCATCAACGGTAGGTGTGACACAGACTCTCTACAGACAATGGATATTTGAGTGCGGACATTGTACCTTTATAAAGATATTCTACCTGTCATAGGTCAAATTAACCAGTTCTTGACATATTTCTTCACAGGGTCAGCACCAGAAACTACCACATCCTGTGCTTTAGCACAACAGGATGACATTAACAGCAAAATGGTTGTTGATAGTGATGCTGTAACTCATACTTGTGGCACAGACTGAAGATAGTGTTAAAACGGATGCAAAATGTATTGGTAGGGCCTGTATCTCACAGCCTGTAGGTAATGCTGTAGGCAGTAACACAGGCTCACACACGCACACACACACCTGAATGTGGAAATGACATTACAGCTGGGGGGGCACCACATAGCTCAACACATTTCCTGTGCGCAGTCTGAACTATTTCATGAAGATACTAGCAGCTGCTGCTGTTACGTGGAGGAATATATATATTTTTTTTTATAACGAGTGTGTGAATATTCACTTTAATCAATAGAGCAGCAAGCATTTTATGAGGAGGAATTTTTTTCATTTGCCTTATCTAACTGTTTTACAAGTACTATCCTTCTTACTGGCATGGTAGGGCCCTTGGATCCAAGCTTGGCAGTGTTATCAGTGCACCATGGTCAGAGAGAGGAAGAAAATATGTAATCTGATGATGATCTTCATTCATTCCTTACTGATGGAAGTCTGTTCAGTCCTCGAAACAGAGTCAGCCTTATAATAAGCTCGTGCCTGCAAAAAAAACTCTCGAGCTAAGCTTAACCCAAAGTGCCCCCCTCCCTATTATGTCAGAACTCATTTGCCATGTAGCCATAAAGGCATGTCAAGCCAGCTCTCAGCTAAGTACTTTAAGATATTTCAATTGTAAAACCTTTTTTTCAAATTTCTCTTTTCCTTATCTTTGTTGCTTAATTCTATAGTTAATCGATGAGCTTTTATCCATTTATTTATTTATTATTTTTTTACGGTCTCCCTTACCATCTTGGTAATCTTAAGTACCATCGTTGGTACAGTCCCTCTCTCTCCCCTTACCTTTTGAGGCAATCTTGATACCATTGTTGGTATCCTTTCTTTCTTTCTGTATTTGTAGTAAAAAAAAAAAAAAAAAATTATTCCTTCTTGTACATTTTTTTGTCATTTTTTGGTTGTGTTAGTATCTGATCTTTGCATTAAACTTGTCTTTCAGCATGTCAGAAAAAAAGGGAACTTCAGGTTTTAAACAATGTGACCAATATGGTCGCAAAATACCCAATTCTGACACCTATGTTTTATTATCTGGGTGTACCACACCTTTCAGTTTAGCCTCCTTGTGGTATATGTAAAGGGTTCAGCTCTCGTACCCTGAGCAAGAGAGAGAACAAGTTGATATTAAAGGGCCTCCTTAAGGCACCTTTCTTAGAGATATTTCTGGATCAGAGGGCTCACTCCCTCCGAGTAAAGAGCAGAAAAAAAGACCTCATTTTGTTCCTTTCTCACCCTCTGGTGATAAGAAACAGGAACCCAAACAGAATGTACCCAAATTTACTCTGATCAGTTTGGCTCCAGGGTCTCAACCACCCTCCATGGCCCTGTCTTCGATACTGAAATTGATGGCTTCTACTTCGGTACCATCTTCAAAAACTGTGACCCCGGCACCAGCAGTGTCTGTGGGACCAATTTTACCTCCACTGTCTGTTCCACCCCTTTCGGCACAGACTCTAGTCATTCAGGCACAGGACACTTTACCCACACATATCACTGATCGTGAGACCATGGTGCCAATAGGCCAGTCTGCTCAAACCCAATACTCACTCACGGTGGATCCTTTTTTGCGCAACAGTTTAGCCCGATGTTCTTAGTGTTTCACTGTTGCAGTCATTACATTTGGGTTGTCTGCTTGCAGGTAGCCATCAGTTGGCCCGATTAACAAAGTCTTGGGTCCTGCTTCAGTTGCTGTTCCTTTTTCCATGACGTCAGGTCGTCAGGGGTATAAAACATGCAGCCAACACCATTACATCAGTTTTTCTTGCTGTGAGGTGCCCGAAGCAGTTCGCAAGTGCCGGTTGACCGACTCCCGAAATTTTCGTTTTCGAGTTTCAGAATCTAAGTCTTCCAACTAAAGCTAAGTACCCTGTTGGGGAAACTTTTTTTTTTGCTCCTTACCAATGTTCGTAAAAGTTAATAATTGCATTACTTGTGGAAATCAAATACCTCAAAGATTTTCATTCGTACTGTATTCCTTGCCTAGGCCCTGACCATGACGTACCTTGCTGTTGGTTTTGTGCTTTATTTAATCGGCGCACTATCTGTCATCGGTATATTTTCGCCTCTAAACATTTCGGTTCTCTGTTTAATTATCCAGAAATGTCATAGTCTAGCCATCCGACTACCGGGATTCCGAAAAAAACGCAAAGATAAAGACAGACTGTCCGCTGAGGTCCAAAACTGCCGACGACGCTTCTAAGCCAGTCACCAGTTCACTGGTACTCTGGCACTTTCGCAGCCCCTGATACCCACTACTACTGATTCGCAGGCCTCTATTGAGACCCATTTGGAGTCCGGTATGCTGCGAGATGCTTTAACTATGGAACCCGCGGATGCCTCTACCTTGGATGGGTCTGGAGCCACTGTGCAGGCACTGGCTTCTGAGGGTGTATTCAGGCCTACAGACTTGCATATTAAACAGATGTCTCCTTTACTTGGGCCTAAATCTTGATCCATGTCTAAAAAACTGATGCCCAGGCCACATGCTCTGGCCTCTAGGCCTAACAAACAAATGATAAGAATAGCTGAAGATCTAATAACTCTAATCAGGGGTAGCCAACCCCCCCCCCTTTCTAAGAGGCCTAGGTCTGAAGTTGATTATGAATCTTCTGATCAGGATTCTGTTTTTTCTGACTCTTCTGATGATCTGGATTTTCCCTTACCTACTTATAAGGATTCTGATGCAGAGGACTCTATTCCCTCTGCTTCCCCTCCTGAGGATTTTTCTTTTGGGGAAACCTTACATACTCTAAGGGAGCATTTCCACTGTGAAAGCCAGGATTTTTCTGACTCAAAAAAGAGGCTTGGAGATTTCCTTCTACCTCAGCATAGGCCTTTATCTATTCCTCCTGCACTAGACATTGTTGATTGATGCTTTCTCGGAATCTAGTTTGGCCCCTGATTCCCTGCCTTCTGCTCCCAGAAAACCTGACTGATACTACAGGGTCCCGGAGTCCCACAAGTTCCTTTACAAAAATCCTATTGCAGATCCAGAGGCTATTTCACAGGGGTCCAAGGGCATTAAGGCTTCTACTGCTAAAAATCCTACCCCTTCCGCTAGAAATTCCAGGGAGCTGGATAGATGGGGTAAGAAGGTTTAGACTTCTGCAACCTTGGCCATTAGGGCTTTAAACTTCCAGTTTCATATGTTTAAAATATCCGTAGCATGTTATTGGACTGCTTAAACATAAAATGATGTTGATTCCTGACTGTGGAAAATAATTACAGGATTTAATGCACTCTGCTGAACAAGTTGGAAAACATACTTTGCAATGTGGTTTTGATTCATTAAAGGCCTCTTGCAGGGCTCCTGTTACTGGGTCTGTAATCGGAAGGCATGCTTGGCTTAAGGAGAAATCTTTGCCAGATCATGTTAAACCTAAATTGTTGGATGCTCCTTTAAATCAGGACTGCCTGTTTGGCAACAAGGCTCAGGAAGTTCTTAAAAAGATGGAAGATAAAGCTAAATCTATGCAAACTGTTAAAGATTTTTTACAAGTTCAGCCTTCTAGATTTAGTAGGCACTGGCCACTAAGAATTGGTCCTTTCCAGGTATTCTCAGGCCAAACCCAGACACAGCAAAAACCTCAGGTTTCAGTCCCAGGGGACTCGCAGAACTAAGCAGTGGGGGGCCTCCACTTCCAAGTCTGGGAATAAGACTCCCCCCTATGGTAAACTGTGTCAATGACTTCCTTTTAAAATTTCCAAGCACTTATCAACTGACTGCCACTTTGGGGGTAAAGATTGCTCTTCATGCAAAGAATTGGGAACTCATTACCCAGGACAAATGGGTTTTAAATAGTGTCCCAGGGATACATATTTCACTTCCACATGTTGCCAACACCAAGTGGGTGGCCGGACCTACCCCAAATCAGTGGGCAGAGACCCAAAAACAAGTACTTTCTCTCTTGAGCATGGGAGCTATTCAACTGGTACCAGAAGAGGAAAAAGGACAATGTTTCTACTCGAGACTTTTCCTGGTACCTGGAAAAGACCATTTATGGCGTCCTATCCTGGATCTGTCTACTCTTAACACCTTTTTGGAGATTCCAAAATTCAAGATGCTGACTCTTAACCAATTACTTCCTATGCTAGGCAAAGATGCCTGGTTGGCAACACTAGATTTAAAAGAAGCATACCTGCACATCCCAATCGGGGAATCTTGCAGAAGATACCTATGCTTCAAAGCAGGCTACACGCACCATCAGTTCTCTGCATTGCCCTTTGGCTTATCTACTGCTCCCAGGGTATTCACAAAGTGCCTAGCTCCAGTTATTGCATTTTGCAGGCAAAGAAATATTAAAATATACCCATAACTGGACAATTCCCTAATTCAGGCAGAAAGCCAGGACATACTTTTGAATCATCTGGCCTTTGTAAAAAGGGTTCTAACTTGTCTGGGCTACACCATAAATGAAAAGAAATAACACCTGGTATCCTGTCAACAAATTATATTCCTGGGAGCAAGGTTGAATACAACTTCCCAGATGGCTTACCTCACACTAGAAAAGCAAATTCATTTCACAACCTACTTCAAACAAGTGGCCACAAAAACCCTGCTATCTGCAAGACAAATATACTGCAAGCCTTTGGGTTCATGGCCTCCTGTATTCTTCTGATTCCATATGCAAGACTGCATATGAGGAAACTACAGTGGTATCTAAAAAGGCTATGGTGTCAACATTCTCAAGACCTAGAAACAATTATTCCTATCATACCTTGCCTATGCCTAGAGTGCCTTTGGTGGGCAGAGGCTGCCACCAAAACAAAGGACTACCTTTCACACCACCCCCTGCCTCCCAAACCGTAACAGATGCATCAGACTATGCATGGGGGGGGGGGGGGCTCACCTGGCAGGGAAGTGCATTCAGGGCAAATGGAACCCAAGTCAAATGCACCTGCATATCGATCAAAAAGAAATGTTTGCTGTACAGAATGCTGTGACGACCTTCAAGGACCACATTCTTCCAGGACAACTAATGGTAAAGATGGACAACACCACTGTTATGTGGTACATAAACAGGGGGGGGGGGTACACATTCTTACCCCCTCTGCAGACTAGCCATGGCATTGTTGAACACAGCCTTGAGCTGCCAAGTGCACCTACAAGCTCAATTCCTGCCAGGAAAATTAAATACACTCACAGATGGACTAAGCCAAAACCTCATGGACCCACACAAGTGGAAACTGGAACCAAGAATTTTCAACATGCTGACAAGCAAATGGGGGAGCCCAGATATAGACCTGTTTGCCTCTCCCCAGAACTACCAATTGGACAAATTTTGCACAAGGACTCCCCACAAACAAGCCTGGAAAGAGGTTTTTCCAGCTGAAGGGCATAGCATTCATTCGGTCTGTGCCTTTCCCCCTTTGCCTCTGCTCTCCAAAGTACTACTAAAAAACAGGACAAACCAAGAATGATTTTGATTGCTCCAGACTGGCTGCGCCAACTGGTACCCCCTCCTGTGCAGTGTGTCACGATCATCTCCATGGCACCTGCCTCAGACTCCTTCCCTGCTGTCTCAGCAGAAGAACCAGATTCTGCACCCTCCGCTTCCAACACTGAACCTTGCAGCCTGGCTAATTACTTAATCTCTCATTTACCATCCCTCAGCAAACCTGTGATCAATATCATTTTAGAGGCAAGGAGGCCTAGTACTAGAAAATCTTATACTAAAAAATGGAAAAGATTCTGTGCCTGGAACCAGTCTCGAGACATGAGCACAGCAGTGCCCAATTTACCTCCGATTTTACAATACTTAACGGAGATGTTTCACAAGCTCCATTTAAAATCCACGCCTCAGCCATTTCAGTCCATTATAACACAGAACCTCCCCTCTTCTCTCATCCACTGCTCAAGCAGTTCCTCAGAGGGGCCAAATATTTGAGACCACCCAGGAGAGCTCCAACCCCAGCCTGGGACCTTAACTTTATCTTGGAGAAACTCACTCTACCTCCTTTCGAGCCAGCTTCTACTACAGACTTAAAATTTTCAGCTAAAAGGGTATCTAAATTACAGGCCCTTATGGTAGTAGAGCCTTTCATCATCTTTCATGCGGACAAGGTGTCCTTCAGAACCAATCCATCCTTCATGCCCAAGGTGGTATCCATTGTGGCTCTTAATCAGTCCATTCATTTACCAACCTTCTTTCCCAATCCAGAGAATAAAGGGGATTGGATATTGCATTCCTTAGATGTGCACAGGCAACTTAGATTCTACTTGGACAGGACTAAACCTCAAAGGAAATCTGAACAACTGCTGGTGACATTTGCTGCAGGGGCAGAGGGGAAGGCTATTTCAAAGCAAACCATTTCTAAATGGATAAGCCATTGCATTCATTTCTGCTATAAGCACCATAGAAAACCTATCCCCCAGGGGATCAGACCTCACTCCACCAGGGCTGCATCTACCTCTACAGCCTTTCTCAGAGGCGTCCCTACCAGGGACATCCTAGAAGCTGCTACCTGGAGTTGTGTACATACTTTCACCAAGCATCATCATTTGCCAATTTTCTCTAAATCCAGAGCTGGCTTTGCCACTGCAGTCTTGCAGGGCCTTATAGTGGACCCTAATGCTATCTAAATTCCTCCTCCCAACCATAGCTTTGAGAATCTACCCAAATGTAATGACTGCAACAGTAAAACACGAAGAACATAGTACAGATGTGTACACTCTACATAAATGTAGATGTTTGAGTGTATTCACTGTTGCAGTCCTGGTTACCCCTCCTTCCAGCCCCCTAACATCTTTTGGCTATACCTCTACTTTCCTTTACTATGCTTAAAAGCCTTTTTGGTGATGTTCATCGTGCATACAGCTGCAGTCATAACAGATGGGTTCTCCTGCTGTCAGGCGGGTCCTCAGTCAGCCAAATTCCAAAGTCTAGGTCTGGCATCGGTTGTCGTCACTTCTTCCCTGACGTCAGTGCGGCAGGGGTATAAAAGAACCAGCCAACGCCATTTTCTTCAGTCTTTCTTGCCGCTGTGCCGGCAAAGCAGAAGTTCAAGTGCCGGTCGGCCAGCTCCTGAGATTACGAAAATTTTGCAACTGAAGTCTTCTTGAAAGCCAAGTAACCCGTTGGGGAAACTTTTCTTGCCTCCGACCGATGTCAGACAAAGTTAATAATTGTATTTCATGTGGGAAGCAAATACCCCCCCCCCCCCCCGAGGATTACTCTTTTTGGGGAAACCTTGCATACCTTGAGGGAACACTTCCACTGGGAAGGCCAAGAGTACTCATATTCCAAGAAAAGGCTTGGGGATTTTCTCTTGCTCTCTCAGCACAGGCCTCTGGCTATACCTCCTGTCTTAGACATTCTAGATGATGTGTATTCGGAGGCCTGCCTTAACCCAGACTCTTTACCTCCAGCCCCAGTCAAGCCTGACGGGTACTACCGGGTTCCTGACTCACACCAATTCTTATACAAAAGCCATGCGGCTGACCCAGAAACTATCTCACAGGGCCCCAAGGGAATTAAGGCCTTCACTGCTAAAAATCCATTACCTTCAGAGAGAGATTCCAGAGCTTTAGAAAGGTGGGGAAAAAAGGTATACACCCCACCTTAACCATGAGGGCGTTAAACTGCCAGTTCCATATGTTAAAGTACCAACCGTTTCTGTTATCACAGTTGAGAAGCAAAATGTCACAACCTGAACAACCAGACTTGAAGGAGTTGCAGGATTTGATGCATAGTGCAGAACAAGTGGGTAAACATACCTTGCAATGTGGTTTTGATGCTCTAGAGGCCTCTTGTAGAGCTGCTGTTACAGGATCAGTCATACGTAGACATGCCTGGCTCAAGGAGCAAACCTTACCAGATCATGTCAAAGCTAAATTACTAGATGCCCCTCTACAAAAAGATGTATTATTTGGTGTTAAAGCTGAGGAGGTATTAAAGAAAATGGAGGAAAAGGCTAAATCAATGCAAACAGTGAAAGATTTCCTACAGGTACAACCTCCACGTTTCAGTAGAAATTGGCCTTCCAAAAATTGCTCCTTTCCAGCCACGGACAGACCCCAAAGAGGTAGATACAGGCGCCCGAGGGGCAGAGGGCAATCGCAAGGATAGTTTAGAGGCAGACAATGCCAAGCTCCTACACAAAGAGGTGGTGAGGATAGTTCACAGCCATTCAGAAAGCAAACCCAATGACTTTCCCCTTTGCATGCCAAGCAAGGCTCAAATGGCAGCACCTTTAGGCGGAAAACTGGCATTATTTTTGAAAAATTGGCATATTGTCACAAAAGACAAATGGATCCTGGACATTATAAACAGAGGCTACAGATTCCATTTTCACACCCTTCCAAAAATGAGAGGCATGCCAAACCTGACACACAATCCAAGGGGAGAGGCACAAAGACAAATTTCAGATCTCATGGACATGAAAGCTATTCAAGAGGTACCTACACGAACAAGGTCAAGGTTTTTATTCCAGACTATTCCTGGTACCAAGGAAGGGAAAAGATTGGAGACCTGTTTTGGACCTATCCATCCTAAACACATTTTTACTCGTGCCAAAATTCAAAATGCTCACATTACAGCAGCTTCTTCCCATGCTGGGCAGTGAGTCTTGGCTGGTAACATTGGGACATGCAGGTATGCCTCCTTGAGGTCCAATCAGACAGGATTGCAGAAGATACCTCCGATTTCTTGCAGGTTCAACCCATTATCAATTCTCTGCATTGCCCTTTTGCTTATCTACTGCGCCCAGAGTATTCACGAAATGCCTGGCATCAGTAATTGCCTACTGCAGACTTCAAGGGATACAGATATACCCATATTTGGACGACTGCCTGATCCAAGCGGACAACAAGCACATACTTCTGAAACCTCTGACTTTTGTAATAATGTTGTTGAATTCTCTGGGTTATACAGTCAACAAAAAGAAATCAAGGCTAATACCCTCTCAAAAAATAATTATCCTGGGTGCCGACTTGGACACAAACACCCAGATGGCCTACCTCACGCCAGAGAAACAGGGGCAACTAACTCAATACTTCAGAAAACTAGCAAATTTCACCAGGCTGACTGCAAGGAAAATCCTGCAGGCTCTGGGATTCATGACATCTTGCATCCTACTAATCCCATGTGCAAAGCTGCATATGAGGAAACTTCAATGGTACCTGAAAAACCTATGGTCTCAACACAGCCACAGTTTGGAAACAATAATACCACTAATTCCATGTCTTCAAAAGGAATTTCTGTGGTGGGCTCAAGCATGCCAAAGAAACACAGGTCTCCCATTCTGCAAGCCTCAAGCAAATCAAGTCATCACAACAGACTCCTCGGACTACGCCTGGGGGGCGCACATGACAGATCGGTGCATTCAGGGCAAATGGTCCCAAAAAAAGCACCTACACATCAATCAAAAGGAAATGCTAGCAGTAATAAATGCTATTATGGCTTTCAAAGACCTTCTGCATCCAGGTCAACTATTGATAAGGACAGACAACACCACAGTAATGTGGTACATAAACAAACGGGGAGGAACCCATTCATACCCCCTATGCAGGCTGGCCATGTCACTTTGGAACATGGCTCTGGAATTACAAATCAAACTTCAAGCACAGTACTTGCCAGGCAAGGAAAACTTGCTGGCAGACAATCTAAGCAGAAATATGACAGATCCACACGAATGGAAGTTGCATCCTCAAGTTTTTACAGAGATAATTCAAGCATGGGGAAGGCCAGACATAGATCTCTTTGCCTCCCACAAAAATCACCAATTGACAAAATTCTGCTCAAGGACTTTTCATCCACAGGCCTGGAGAGTGGACGCTCTCTCTTTCAGTTGGACAACAATGACAGTTTATGCCTTTCCACCTCTTCCTCTGCTGCCCAAAGTTCTATTAAAAACCAGAGCAGACAGACAAAAGATGATTTTCATTGCTCCAGACTGGCCAAGACAGCACTGGTACCCACTCCTGAGAAACCTGACGCATTCCCCACCATGGACCCTACCTCTAATGCCTCTTCTGACTCCTCACAGCTTCAAAACTCTTCACAGTCAGCTGAAAACACTCAATCTGGCCGCATGGAAGATTCCTTAACTTCACAACAGACCCTACTCTCCAAGGAGGTGCAGGATGTCATTTTGGAGGCCAGAAGGCCGTCTACTAGAAAAGCTTACTTCGCAAAATGGAAACGGTTTTGTGCCTGGAATGAGAAAAAAAAAGGGCCAGAATCCTGGAATATTGAATTTACCTCAAATATTACAGTATCTAGCTGAGCTGCTAAGCAGTGGACTTTCATTCTCCTCCATCAAAATCCATGCCTCAGCCATTTTTGCAGAATACAACACTGATCCACCTTTATTCTCTCACCCCCTCTTAAGACAGTTCCTCAGAGGGGCTAAGAATATAACACTCCCAAGGAAACAACCAATACCTGCTTGGGACCTCAATTTCATTCTAGAAAAGCTGACCTTGCCTCCTTTTGAGCCAGCTGCCTCCACAGATTTGCAATATTTGTCCTGGAAAACAGCCTTCCTTCTGGCTTTCACCTCAGCTCGCAGGGTATCGGAACTACAAGCCCTCATGGCTGTGCAGCCTTTCATCATTTTCCATCAGGACAGAGTTTCCTTACGAACCAATCCGTCCTTTATGCCAAAGGTGGTATCCAGGGTAGTTTTGAATCAGGCTATCCACTTGCCTACCTTTTACCCTAATCCTCAAAACAAAGGGGGGAGACTACTACATTCCTTGGACATCCACAGACAGCTGTGTTATTATTTGGACAGAACAAAGCCTTTCAGAAAATCAGAACAACTCTGTGTCCTATGCTATAGGAGCTCAAGGGAAGCCAATTTCCAAACAGACAATCTCAAAATGGATAGCCCACTGCATATGCTTTTGTTACTCTTTTCATGGTAAAACTGTACCTGCAGGCATCAGATCTCACTCCACAAGGGCCACAGCTACCTCTGCAGCTTTCCTCAGAGGAGTTCCTACCAAAGATATTTTGGAAGCAGCCACTTGGGAGTTCTGTGCATACCTTCTCCAAGCACTACCACCTACCATTATACTCCAAAACTAGAGCAGGCTTTGCCACTGCAGTCTTGCAGGGCATCCTGACTCCTCCTAGTTCCTCCTAGTGCCTACCACCCCTTTTTTAGCTTTGGGATTCTACCCATCTGTTATGACTGCAGCTGTATGCACGATGAACATAGTATAGTTTTGTATAAAATAACCACTATCCAAAAGAAAATTATTCTGAAACCACACAAAAGGCCAGTGAAAACAGCTCTACTTTCCGAAATAAGAATTTAATAAAAACCTTTTAGTTGTCTCTCCTCTCCTACCGTAAATGTAGATGTTCGAGTGCTAATACAGCTGCAGTCCAGGTTTCCCTCCCTCCTTCCCCTCTTGGGACAGGCCTATGGGCTAACACCTCCTCATACAACCTGATTGGGGTATTCATCTATGGTGTATTTGCTTGCAACTACTGTATTTTGATTATATTACATTGCATTATTACATAAATTTATGTATCCCCTTCCTTCTGGGGGCACCTGACATCTGGGGCAAGAAAAACTGAAGAAAATGGAGTCGGCTGGTTCTTTTATACCCCTGTCGTACTGACGTCCGGGAAGAAGCGACTACAACCGACGCCGGACCTAGACTTTGGAATTCAGCCGACCGAGGACCCGCCTGACGGCAGGAGAACCCATCTGTTATGACTGCAGCTGTATTAGCACTCGAACATCTACATTTATGGTAGGTACAAAACTGTACTTTTTTGTTGGAGGTATATCTTTGTGCTTTTGTTTAATTGCTTCCCATTAGGGGGGGCACCTGACATCTGGGGCAAGAAAAACTGATGTAATGGTGTCGGCTGCACATTTTAAACCCCCTGACGACCTGACATCATGGAAGAAGGGACGGCAACTGACACAGGACCCAAGACTTTATTAATCGGGCCGACTGAGGGCTACCTGCAAGCAGATAACCCCAATGTAATGACTGCAACAGTGAATACACTCCAACATCTACATTTATGGTAAGTGTACACAACTGTACTATTTTGGAATGGCCTGACATTAGGGATATCGATCGATCAACCAGGGGCCTCTTGAAATTGGACATGGTGTATCTTGTGGATCAGCAGCTGACGGCCAGAGGGATTGCAACACCTTCCAAAACTCCCCTCCCATTTGGAATTGGGAGTATCTCCGCAGACTCCGACGTATTCTCCTCCTTTGACCCCCTTGCAGGCATTGAAATTCTCAGCACTGACGCCTCTTTTGGTTCCCATTTCTTCGGTTCCACTGGTGGATCTCACTGTTTTTTCAGAGCCAATCTTTTGGTTTTTGGCTTGCTTGGAGCTGGGCCATCCTCAGGATCATGACTGGACTGTGGCCTAGTATGGCGCCTGTTTTTTTCTAAGACACCAACTACTATGGTTCCCGGAGTCCTGACAGTACCTAGTCCACTTGGGGTTCCTTCCTTGGGAGTGAGTCCATTGGATCAGGGTGTGACCCCGGTTCCCAGGTTGCCCTTCCCGGTTCTGGGCTCCCATCTCTCTTCAGAAGGGCCAGCTTTCCAAGTGATGGAGAGGGCCTTTATCTCTGTACGCAAACCATCGGCATCAGAATACCGTTATGTCCTCCCTCTGAGCTGCAGCTGACACGCACACCATCACATCAGGACATCGAGCACAAGAGCCTCAAGATACCCTACCGTAGAGTGCCCCCTGTTTGAAGCCTCTGCTGAAGAGGTATTATGCAAGAGGACATGCAAGAGAAAGCACGTGGACTCCCATGAGGAGTCCCTCACCAAAGATATGGACTACAATGAAGAGGAGGGGTCCCCACAGTTACCCCTGAGGATGCCTCCTTTGGAGACGTACTGGAAATTCTGAAAAAGTGGGGTGATTGGAAGCCCACCAACCCTTCCTCTGAGGAGTCCGTATTCTTGCAGGCTTTTTGTGCTCGACCATCTACTTCCTGGGTGACCCCACCTGCAGATGAGCTAGTACAAATCATTGTGCAGCACACATGGAAGAGTCCTGATACCATTGAACCAATCCCACGGAGGCCAGACAAAATATTATCCCCTCCTGAGGAAAACCCACACTGGTCCAAGGGACTACCCGTAGATACCATGGTGGTGGCAGCAGCCACTAAGAAAAAGCTTGCCGAGGAGAGCCAGATTGTCCATACCCCCAAACAGAGTCTCTGTTGGACAGGTTAGGGAAGCGAGTGTTTGCCTCCTCAACCTTTGCCATTTGGTCTTTGAACTATCTGACACGCTTTACTAGTCTTCAGAGAGACCTAGTCCCAGAGCTGTCCAGAACCTTGGCAGGAGCAGTCTGATGAGGTACATGACAAAGTTGCCTCGCAGCTTGTGACCCTGGAGTCCATATCCACCTCCTCCATGTGGCGGGTTCAGGCATTGTCATGAGACGTTACGCCTGGATGCGCCTTTGTGACTTTGCGGATACTTTTAAGTCTTCCTTTCTTTACACTCCAGTAGAAGCTTCTTATCTTTTTGGCCTGAAAGTTAAACATGTTAGCCAGGTGTGAAAAGGACATCAAGACCCTGTCTGCCATGGGTGTACATTTTTCCACACTCTAACGTCCCTACTACTCAAGGTATCAGAGGAGTGGAAAGATGTGGCACAAGAGTTCCCAGGGTCCTTTCTGTGACACATGTAGCGAGTTTACTCTCTGGGGCAGAGGGGTAACCTTTCTGAAAGAAACCCCTACAGAGGTAGAGGGGACCTGTGTAACCAGGGGTCCAGGGATTCTTTCTTTGGACAGCCCTACCAGCGCTCCTGAAGAGCATCCCGATTTGCTTCCCTCTGGAAGCAGTTGGGACAATTCTCTATGCACCACCCTGCCTGGCAAACAACCACAGATTCTTGGGTGCAGAAGATTATAGCCAGAGGTTACCACATACCATTCAGCATTTACCCAAAGTCATCAAGACAAATTCCCGACGTTCCACCCAGTCAAAGGGGAGCAGCAGCTCTAGAGATAAGAAAGCTGTCTCAAAAAAAAGTCATCCAAGTAGTTCCACCACACCAAATAGGATCCATATTCTACTCGAGATTCTTTTTAGTGCCAAAAAAGACGGGACTGGAGACCTATGTTGGATCTCTGCATTCTGAACAAGTTTGTCAACCAGCAAAAATTTCAGATGGTCACAGTTCAGTCTATCCCCCCTTTTCTGGAAAAAGACTATTGGATGTGCTCAATAGATCTTCAGGATGTGTATTACCGCATAAAAATGGAGAAGTGCTCCAGAAGATTCCTTTGCATCCAGCTGGGAGCCAATAACTACCAGTTCCGTACCCTGACTTAGACTTCTCTGCAGCCCCCAGTGTGTTCACCAAATGCATGACAGTGGTAACAGCTCACTTGAGACTTCAAGGATTCTGGGTGTTTCCATGCGTAGACGATTGGGTCCTTTCCGCCCCACCAAGCGTCTGCTGGTGTCAGCCCTAAACTATTCTCACACTAGCAGATTTCTTAAGGATCTGTATAAATTGGGAGAAATGCAACTTAACTCCTTCTCAAACCTTGGAATTTGTAGGTGCAACTTTCAATACTAGATTTTTCCTGGTCTCCCAGATCACAGACTGGAAAGGATAAGGTCCCAATTCCGGGTGATACTCTGTCAAAACCAAGTCCCAGCTCGGGCAGTCCTACAACTTCTGGGTTCAATGGCAACATCCATTACAATAGTTCCTCTAGCAAGATTACACATGAGGCTTCTCCAGTGACTCCTACTGACACAGTGGTATCCCTTGCATCATCCTATGTCCTTTGATATCAGCATAACAAAACCATGCAGACAAGATTTAATTTGGTGGATGAAGCCAGAGGAGGACTTATGGAGTCACACATATCCCCATCTCAACCCAGGGCGACAGTGACCATGGACACTTCCTTGATAGGGTGGGTGGGACTTTTGTAAGGAAAAACAGTCCAAGCATGTGGACAGACATGGAGGCCAATCTGCATATCAGTGTTCTAGAACTGATGGCAGTGATTCTGGTGTTGCAAGCATTTCACTCTGTCCTCCCATCAGGAACGATTGCTATACAGTCGGACAGTATGTCAGTCTGGTACATCAACAAACAAGGGGGAATCAAGTCCCATCTGTTGTGTCGAGAGCGAGAGACCATGAGATTTTGGCAATGTGTGTTAGCTTCCAACCGCTTTCTGATTGCAACTCGTATTCCTGGGATTTTCAACATGATTGCAGACAAGCTGAGCAGATTTATCCTACTGCCTCATGAGTAGTCTGTCAATCCAGTCATGGCGGTGGAGATCTTCAGCTGCTGGTGCCAGCCCTGCTGCAATCTATTCGCTTTCCCAGCAAATCACAAATGCAGCAGCTACTCTGCCCTAATCCCCCCACAGGGGGAATCCCAGAGGGGATGCTCTGATACACGATTGGCCCACAGGACTTCTGTATGCTTTCCCTCCCTTTTCCCTGATTCTGCAATTTCTAAAGAAGGCCCTTCGGCTGAGAAGCAGAGTAATCCTCATTGCTCCTTACTGGCCATAACAAATTTGGTTTCCCTTCCTTTGGCCTCACCTAGTATACTAACCTTGGATTCTGGATCCAGTTCCAGAATTGATCTCACACTCGCAAGGGTTGACTCACCCGAACTTTTCCAGTCTCAAGCTGACAGCTTGGTTTCTCCACTTCGGTAATCGCCATGCAGAATAATTTTACCTCCCCAGTATGTGATATTCTTCTGGCTTCCCATAAACCATCCACCAGAAAAATCTATCTGAGCAAATGGAAGAGCTTCCTTATTTGGTCCCAACAAAGAGAACTAGATCCTTGCTCAGCTCCTGTTAGTGTAGTTTTGGATTATATGTCAGGTCTTCTTCATTCAGGAGCAGCAGCCTCCACCATTCGAGTACATCTGGCTGCTATCTCTAACTTCCATAATGGATTCCAAGACTCATCATTAATCTCCCATCATCTCTGCAAAACCTTTTTGAAAGGGGTCTCGCATATCAAACCGCCGTTCAAAGAACCGATTGAGCCTTAGAGTTTAACAGTAGTACTGCAATCCCTGACGCAATCCATTTTTGAACCGGCTACCACTTGTGAAGTTCTTATCCTGGAAATTCCTATTTTTAGTAGCAGTCACATCAGCGAGACGCATCTCTAAGCTTCAGGCCTTGTGCATAAAACACCCTTACATGGTCTTTCATAAGGACAGTGTCACTCCGGACTAACCCTTCTTTTCTGCCTAAAATTATTTCAGAATTGACAGTTAACCAGACAATTGACTTGCCAGTCTTTTTTCCTAACTACTCAAAGGAGAGTACTGTCTTCATTTGGTGGATGTACATAGACAATTACATTTTTATCTAGACAGAATCAAGTCAGTACGTAAAACAGACCAGTTGTTTGTTTCCTATTCTGGCCCAAAATTGGGAAACTCTCTAAAGTGACCTTATCCAAGTGGTTGAGAAACTGTATTTCCTTGGTTTACCAACATAACATTCCACTGCCGGGCAAGGTCAAAGCACATCCCACCAGATCAGTGGCATTTCATTCAAAGGGTCAGTGGATATCTGTACAGCTGCAACCTGGTCTACCCCTCATACCTTTATCATTCATTACAAATTGGATTTGGTCTCCAGTGGAAGAGCATCCTTTGTTCAATGGTACTCGGAACATCCTTCCATAAGGGCCTCCCAGGACATAAAGTAGCTAGGGACTCTGTCCCATCAGTAAGGAATGAATGAAGATTAACATCATCGGGTAAAGAAGTTATGTTCTTACCATAATGTTCCACCTGTATTGTTTATCTTCATTTGTTCATTACGTCCCACCCTCCTTCCCTCAACTAGGGGCTCCTGGAGAAATGGATTTGGTCCTAATCTCTCATTAGGGTTTCTGCTCAGAAAAAGCCTCTGCTTTCTTTATCACTGGCAAACTCAATCTGAGGTAACAGGGAGAGGGGCACTATGAGTAAAGCTTAGCTCGAGAGTTTTTTGGCTGGCACAAGCTTGTTATAAGGCCAACTCGATTCCAAAGATGGAACCGACTTCCCATCAGTAATGAATGAAGATGAACAACACAGATGGAATGTTATGGTAAGAACATAACTTCTTTTTTACTAGCTTTTGTTTACTGGAAAAATCCATCTGGCTAAAAACCTCTTTTCAGTGGAGGTGTGGGGAGGGAAAACTCCCATCTGAAAGTAATAGCAAAACTAGAGAGTATACAACCAAAAGTAAAAGTTCTAGTAGAATATACTAACAGCAATTTGGCAAATACAATCATAAGTGAATATATCCGCTTTTCAAAAGACTGAACAAAACCATATGAAGTCCAGAATACAAGAGAGCACAGGACTATAAGTGAATGTATAGTTGATATATAATGTAACTCAAACATTGAGATAAGTAACGTTAGGACAAAACTAATTTCAGCAGTGTATCTTGACTATACATGTGAAGAGAATGACTGGACTTGTACAGGAGTTGATGAGTACAGGCAGTAGAGTGAATCCTGGAGAAGAGGATTTTAGATATGACTTAAATGTACCGAGAGCAGAGAGTAGCTATAGGTTAGGAGGCATTTTATTCTGTAATTTAGATGCATAATTAGAGTGCATCTTCCAGAGACATTATAATATTTTTGTGTGGTGGTCTTTAGAGCGTAAAATTGTCTCTGGTAAGTACCATTTCAACAGGGCTGTGATGGATGGACACTGGTCAGATTGAAAGGATCTTGTGGGCAGTTTTAGCAGAGTAAAATATAGGTAGTTATAAAGTTCTAGATGCTGTAGTTGTTGAATGACCATGCAGTGGTGGGACAAATTTGGGAGGTTGGCTGCAAATTTAGCTACCTTATTCTAACATTGCTCTGTCACTGTACTGCTGTTGTGGTTAGGTCATTGATAAAGACATTAAATTGTAGAGGACCTAAGATAGATCCCTTAGGTACACCTATGGATTCTGCCAGAAATGTAGAGAAAGAATTGTAATGTTGGCATATTTTGAGCTATTTTCTAGGTAGCTGCCAAACCACGGGATAGTGCTGTTAGATAAGCCAACAGGAGTTAGGTTGTCTAGTAGGATCTGATGGCAAACTTTTTCAAGGGCATTACACAAATCAAGGAACACAGATGAGGCACATTTACCTTCTATCATTGAGGAAGGCCAGTAGAACTGTATATGTGTTATGGTTTGGGAGGAAGCCTCACTGAGTTGCAGAAAATAGGTTGTTATAATTAAGGCAGTTCAGTAGCTCAGAGTAAAAAAAGGTTCCAGTAGTTTTGATAGAGAAGGAAAGATGGCAATAATTTTATAGCTTGAGAGGTCATTTGAGTCCCACCCCCACCCCCACGTACTGGTGTGATGTATGATTGTTCCCAAGTAGATGGTACATGGAATTCTTAGATGGATCTGCTGGGTATGGTGGTAGGTTTGCAGCTATTTTAAGTATTTTGTTTGAAGGTTAGCAGCAGCAGATGTAGTGTGTTCAAGTTTGTGATGGTATTTTCTAATTGCAGGTGTGACTGGTTTAAGGAAAAATGTGGAGGAGATGGTGTTAAACGGTGACAGAATAAAGTGGTGCATTTGGTCATTTTGCCTTCAGTGATCTGGTTGCATTTTATGCTGTGTGTGTTGAATTCTCCTGCAATATTTTCTTCCTTTATGAAAAAAATTTGCCAGACTTTAGTTGACTGTTTATGGATGCCCAAAAGGTTTTCTGGTTACTTGTGAGTCTTGGAGACTGTTAAAAAATCTTATCAGGAGTTATCTAGGATTTTACAAGGTTTCATAGTTTTTGTTTGTTGGAAGTTGCATTTCATTTTATTGACTTGCCAGGTCTTTCATGCTTGATCTCTTTTTTTCATAAGCTTCTCAGTAGAGTGGGCTAGCAAGGGGTTTAGTAACATGTTTTTTTTTTTTTTTTTTTTTAACAAGAAACATCTTTATTAAATTATCACTTATGACATAGGTAATTATACATTTATAACAAACCATATTGACATTTTCATTTTCAAGCATTATACATCATTTATAACCTATCCAGTCATCGTCAGTCAAACGTTAAAAAGCTCATTCAATTCTTGTCTTACCTTAAACCACATTCCTTCTCCAAAACATTCTGCAGGTATTGCTTTCACAATTCCCATTTTTCCTATGTAATTTGGTCCTGTGCTTTTCTAAATATCCCACTTCTAGTGGTTTTATTTTTGTTGCTATAGTCACTACTTCTAGTACAGTTGGTTTAAACTTTAATTTCCATTTTCTAGCAATTGCTTTTTTGGCAGCCACCAGTATTAAACTCAGCAAGGCCTTACTATGTCAAGGCAGATGTGACTGTATCACAGCTCGGAAATAATTTCCTTAGTTACACCGATGTGCTCACCCAGTATTTCTGATAAGAGTAGTCCCCAGGGAATTTTTAAAGTCTGCTAACTCATCACACTCTTAAAAAAAATAGTTCCCAAATACCTCTTGCGTCCTCATCACACCTCCAGCAATTGCAATATACCTGAGAAAAATTATTTGGATTCTGCTTCAGGTATAAAAATACATATGCAAATGCTTCATTGAAAAGATCCTAAATCGTCTAGACTTAGTTATATTTTAGAAGCCATACATATATCCCCAATTGTTTCTATGTGAATTTCTTATCCAGTCACTCCTCCTAATCCTTTCTAACTTCTGATTGATTCTTATAGTTATGCAATATTTTATATGGTGTACTAATTATCAATTTCTTAACAGCTGCTTCTGTTCTAGATTCTACTAAAAAACTCTACCAGTGGTGGTCTTTCACTTAGAACCCCATATTTCTTTCTCTTTGCCTATACTCTATCAATTCTTGATAGGGAAGGCAATCTCTAGCCTGCAGTCCAAATGCATTTTTGGCCTCTTCCCCCTCTTAATTATTTGCTCCCAATACCTTGGTTCCTTTGCCAGTTTTCTCCAATAAATTCCAGCCCCCTCTTGCCTATTCTCTGTACCCCTAATTGCAGTCATTCCCATCAGCAGAACTTCCTTTCTCCTTTCCCGTATTGGCTTAGTTCTTAGAATGCTCTCTGCTACTTTATAAATATAATATTCTGTATGATTATTGTTATTCTCCTTTAAGGTCTGCATGCAAAATCCCAGTTTCTCCTTGTTTCTTAAGATTTCCCTCATTTCATCATCATCCCTTTCCACTTTGGTTTTTGCTTGTGCTATGTACAAGAGCCTTAACTGTGTAGCTCTGAAATATCCCTTCAAATTGGATAATCCTATTCTGCCCTGTTCTGTTGAAAGAATCAACTTATCCCACTTGACTCTTTCCATCTTCCCATCCCAAATAAAATCCTTCAGCTGTTTAATTGCTTTCCACAACTTCTCCTCTGGTTGATAAATATATGCCTGGCCTGTGTATAAGATTAAAGGAACTAAAAACATTTTAACTGCTTGTATCGGGTCTATATTAGAACATCAAAGTTTCAGAACTTCGAATGTTCTAATATCGACCCCTAATAAGCAAAAGCTGAAAATAGCGAAGTTTCAGAAAAACGAATTCTTTCCTAGGGAAAGAATTTGGTTATCCATTCCTGTCGCTTTGCACTGTGGTGGAAAGTTACAGGTCTGGTTCAGGTAAGTGTGCGATTTGTGTGGACATGAGGGTTAGGGCAGGTTAGGTAAGTTAGGGGTAGGACGCAGGTCAGGTAAGTGTGCAAATGTGTGGACGTGAGGGTTATGGTGGGGTGGATAGGGTAGTTGAGTTAGGGTTAGGGCGCGGGTGAGGTGTGTGTGCGATGGTGACAGACCTTAGGGTTTGGGTTAAGGTATGTGGGTAGATAGTGGTGTATGTACAGTTTAATGTAGGGTAAGATGTAAGATTTTAGGTGTATGTGTGTGGATTGCTGTTTGGTGTGTTTGTGTTCTGGAACAGCAATTTTTTTCCCTAGGAAAAAATTTGCTGTTCTGAATTTTCAATGTTATCAGTTTTCGGTTACTAGGGGTCAATATTAGAACATTTGAAGTTCTGAAACTTCGATGTTCTAATATAGACCCCTTGTATCTTACTATCCATGTCCATACAGCAGAGCTTCCAGTTTCTTAATTTTTGTATTATCTTTTGCTTAGTCTCTTCCCACATATCCCTAGCTGCCACACCAGAATATTTTTTAATCCATTCTCCTGAGTACTTCATTTTATCATGTCCCCACAAATATGGACATTGCTGAACCAATTTGTGTGTGATTACATAATTTACCGCTATTGCCTTTATTTTAGCTTCATTAATTTTCTATCCCAAAAAGATTAGAAACTGTCTCAAAATGTTCCAAACAATGTAATGTATTTTTCTGGTTTTAAGAGGTATAAAATAATATCATCTACAAATAGAGCCAGCTTTTCTTGACTGCTGTACCAATTATATCCTTGAATTTCTGAGTCCCTTATTTTCTTTGCCAATGGTTCTAAATATAATGCAAATAAAAAGGGAAGAGGACACCTTGCCTGGTTCCTGTGCTCAAGCAAAACTTATCAGAGAGGAACCCACCCACTTTAATTTTCACCTCCGGTCCTTCATATATCCTCCTAATCAACCTTATAATTTTATCAGGGAATGCAAATGCCTCTGTTGCCGTGCTCATGAAGTCCCAGTTTACTTTGTCAAATGCTTTCTCTGCATCAAGACCCACCACCAGCAGTGGTATTTTCTTGCATCCTGCTTCCCTGTGGATCATCACTGTTCTGATACTGTTGAATGTTTGCCTCCCCTCCACAAAAACCACATTGATCCATATCCATCAGTTTTGGCATCACTTTTGACATTCCTTTAGCCAATATAGACATAACACTTTATAACTGTGGTTTAGTTTTGAAATGGGCCTGTATGAAGCTGGATCTGATGGATCTTTACCGTCTTTAGGTATTACAGCTACCACCGCTTTCTTCCCAGATGTTGGTACGTCCCCCCCCCCCCCCTTAAAATACTGTTAAACCTTCCAGACCTTTATCGTTTTTACCTCTTAGCCTCCAAACTTCCACAGGAATACCATCTATTCCTGGGGATTTTCCTGTAGATTGGTTATTCATCACCATTTTATCTCCTCTTCTGCTATGCTGTTAGTAATTGAGCCTTGTCTGCCTCTAACCGTGGCATATTCAATTCTTCCACAAACATTTCCATTTGTACCTTTTCTTGATTTCTGTATTTCTTTGCTTTATGCAGATTTTCATAGAATTTCCAAAATTTTTCTACTACTTCTACATGATCTCTTATCTTCCCTGTAATATGCTCCCTAAGCTTGGCAACAGCCTTTTCTCCTTTCTATTGCCTGAGTCATTGTGCTAAATGTTTTTATGCTATAGAGTTATTGTCAAAAAGCAGATACTTAACAGCAATCTTTCTAAACTCATGCATATTATCAAGGTAATCCTCTATTTTCTGTTCAGCATTCTGTAGTTTTCTCTGCTTGTTCTGTGAGATTCCCCCATTTTGCAATACTTTAACATTTGTCACTCTCTCTAAATAATTCTTATTTCTTAACTATGTATCACATTCTTTTATTTCCACCCAATTTTTAAACTCCACTTTAATTTTATCCCACTCCTTAGCTATATTTTCAGAAGAAATTTCTATCTTGTATAATCAGTCCTGAATAATTTCCACTTCCTGTTCCATAAATTCCTCTTTTCAACAGGTGGGAAAGCATCAGTGCCTCATTTTTTATTTCATTGCCCTGTGTTATTATTTTAGTTATTATTGGTGTATGATCTGAAATAGTTATTGGGTACATATCAAGACCTTCAATTAATGCACATGTTCCTGTGAAATGTAAATTCTGTTTAGCGTTTGCATATTTGCGACTAACATGTAAATTCACTGCAAACTCCTAGCACTGAATTCACATCTTCCATTCCACATATTTTCATAAATTTGTTCAAAAATCTACCCTCCTTTGTTTCCCTTATGGGCCCCCAAGACACATCTTCACTGCTGCAAATCAAATTTGTGTCTCACCTATAAGGAATATTCCTTGCTGAAAGCTAATTATTTATCCCAGAATTTTCTTGAGCTCCATTATACCAGTTTTAGGTGGAATATAAATACATACCAGTGTAATCCTCGTCCCCTGCCAGTAGCCCTTTAGTACTATAAATCTACCATTATCTTTTTATCTTCTATCACTTATGGAGCTCCTATTGCAATGCAAGTACTCCTCTTTTCTTTTGTCGCATGTATTCTGCTGAATAACCATCCTGAACACTTTTGTCAAATTCACATATTCAGTTCTTTCTAACTGGGCCTCCTGTAGCATAGCTGTTTGCACTCTTCATTTTTAATAGAGTTCACTACTGTCTCTTTTTTGAATTTATCTATGAGACCATTGAAATTTAAAAACATTACAGAAAGCATCGTATTAAGTTATTATTTTCATCTTTTATTTATAACAATTTTTTGTTAGCTGTCTAGTTCCAGATTTTGTGTTGCATGCATACACTGTTTTGCAGGTTGATCTTTTATACATTTTTCTTGTAATATCCATTTGAGCCTGTGTTACATCTTACAAAACTTTTTGTTTTATTGAAAGCCTTCAAACAAAAAAAAATATATACCCCTAAAACCTAACTTACTAGTAACACACAAATCTATGTACATCTTCAAATCTTGAAATGTTACCCTCTTAATGGGAGCAGATGTTCCAAACTGGCAACCACAGTACAGACTTGAGTTAACCTAACAAAGGTTATCCATGCTAAGACATATGGTGCAGCCTGTGCTTCTGCTAAATACTGTCTAGATTTGTCTTATATTTATAACCTCCCAGCTAGGTAAACACTTTAATGTTTTCAGAGAACATAATCTCCTAGTCATTTCTCTATCAGATTGTCTCCTGGAGACGCAAGGACCAAATACAGAATTGCTACTAAGCATACATTTATTTGGTAGAAAAAAGCCTTATAATATTTGTAACAACCCCTCTCTGGGCCAGTAATCAAGGAGTCTGAATCCTCACCACTGACACTGGAGAAGGACATTCACTTGGAATACAAATGGATACACTCAGCATTTCCAGATAGACGTCTGTGCATCAAGCACAATTTCCCTTAAGAGCACACAGGGAAAACACACAGCCTGCGGTCTGATATCTCTCTCCCTCCAGGTCCCCAGTAAGACTCCCCACTGGTTCAGCTGTAGAGTTAGATCCTCAGCCAGAGTATCCAATCCAAGTCTCCCTGCATCATCTCTGTAAACCCAGTGCATCGTGTCACTCGCACATTGTGAGATTTGATTCTTCACACACCTGCGAAAGGCTGGCACAGATTTACCTGCTGTGCCCCATTCTGCCCAGAGTGTAAGGTAGTTATCACTGCCACCAGACACTCCACAATCAGCTACTCTAAGGCCCTTAACAAAGGGTGTCCTGTTATACTGTGCAATATAAATGGTAATAGTTGACCAAGACAGCTAGGCTTTCAGGAATAGCCTACACACTGTCGCCAAATAAATATGAACACACTCAAAGGTTAAATAATTTCTAAAAGGGACCAGCCACAATACAAGTTTTAAATATATTTAATAATGAGTAACAAGAGCATGAACATACCAGATATATATTTACAGTAAACCACAAAGTTCAAATCACAGGAAATATTGAAAATAACATTGATGGACAAACTTCAGACAAATAAAGAAAAACAATAACTAAGCTTTGCTATATGTTCCTGTCTAAATCTAAGAGAATTACTATTCCCTACTTACTTAATAGTGCAAGGCAGATGATGTGGTGAATGATCATTCTTGTTAGGGGCAAGCAGAATACTCAGTATTGAGAGAACACATATAAAACATAATTTCCAAGATGGCTGGCAGAATGACGTCATCTGGTCACCTGACTCTAGGTTCTCACAGTATCCCCCTTTTGAAGCTGAGACAGAAATTTGGCATAGACTGCTATAATACACATCTAAATGTTTGTCTGCTCTGGAGCCATGAAATAATTACAGTACTTCCCATCTTCTTTACAGAGGCTATTAAACAACGGCCTCCCCCAGACCTTCAGCACAGTGGGGTGCTACATGGAAGGCTTAACAGATAATTTCAAGGATTTTCCAAAGCTAATTGGACTGAGATTAACTGCTTCTCTTCCAGCAGGACCCACTCTTGATGCATTTTTCAACCCTAGCAACTTTACAAACACAGTTTGATTTTCAGATGCCATATAGTTCTAATACATTTGTGACATACACACCTGTACAAATCAGTATGATATTAAAATGTCATGCAGTTCTAATACATTTGTAACATAAGCATTTGTACAAATCACTTTGATATTCAAATGCCATACAGTTCCAATACATTTGTAGTGCAAGTGTCGTGTATAAATCAGGTTGATATTCAAAGGACATACTCTTTACAGAACTCCAGCTGGCATTAGCCCATGTCATCACAACTTTTCCCCCCTTCAAAGACCCAAGCTAGTTTTTCAAGTGACCCTTGAGAAACATGGCTTGAGGGAAATAAGCCTATCTGGGAATGTCACCCAATTCCCTGTCTTGAGTGCCCATTTATAGTAGCATTGCTGTAATCTAGACTGGCTAGCACAGGGGGTCCTCACAAAGCCCCTTTAAGCTTTTGGAATTGCTCATAGGCTGGGGTCACTATTTTATCTAGCCTGTTCCCAAACTCCTGTAATACTGCTAGGATTTCTCAAATCTGGGTAGCGGATAGCCACTGAGAATTTGCTTCCCCTTCCACTGATATGTCAGTTCGAGCCTCACAGAGGAGATAATTCACCAGATCCCCCTCAAACTCCTCCTGCCATTCACTGCAAATAGCACAGTGGCCTTCATATCATGGTAAGGCTTCGTCATGTTAACATGCTATAATTTGTTCCTCTGCCTCCTGCCTAGCATTTCTACCATGTAATTAACATCACTGACCTTCCTTACCACTTTGAAGAGTCCCTCCTAAGCTGCCTGCAGCTTATTGTGTCTCACGGAAATGAACACCCATCACTTGCTGCCCCACAACATACTTTTTTGCTCAAGCATTCCTGTCATACCAGGCCTTTTGCTGCTGTTGGACTCCTGCCAGGTTCTCCTGGGCCACTCCCATGAGCTCCCTAAGCCTTAGCCTAAGGTTTAGGACATATGCCACAACAGACTCCTTGTGGGATTCACACTCACTCTCCCACTTGTCATGAATCAAATCTAATGGTCTCCTCACCCAATGCCCATACAGCAACTCAAAGGGTAAAAAACCTGTGGATTCCTGGGGTACCTCTCTGGAACCAAACAGCAAATGGGGCAAATATCTGTCCCACTCTGTCTTAAACTGGTCCGCAAATCCCAGTAGCATGGTCTTTAGTGTAGAGTTTAACCTCTCCACGACACCATTAGTCTAGGGATGGAAGGGGTGATTTTTAGATGCCTCACCCCACAGTGATTCCACGGACAGGTCAGCAAATCTGACATGAAATTGGCACCTCTGTCAGTCAGTATTTCTCTTGGGGAAACCTAACCTGCTGAAAATCTCTAGCAAAGCATTTGCCACCTTGTCAGCCAATATGGAAGACAGAGCCACTGCCTCGAGGTATCTCGTAGCATAATCTACTACCACTAGGATATACTTCCTTATGGAACTTGGGCTCCTCAATCACAGGTAAAGGTATCAAAGGAGCTTTGCATCTGTCTCCTGCCTTGCCTACCTTTTGGCACTGCTCACAGGTCCCGCAGTACCCTATTGCATCCTTTGCAATCCCAGGCCAATAAAAGTTCTGCATAATATGTCTGTTGGTATGCTTTATTCCCATATGACCTGCAAAAGAAATTTCATGGGCTATGGCTAGAAGTGCCAGACAGTAGGCTGCAGACACTACAAGCTGCTGTATTAAATCACCCTCTAGCCCTTCCTCAGGGGTCCACTCTCTGTATAGTAACCCTTTTTTCTAGTACAAAGACTCCCCTTTTGTTTGAGAAAGAGGTGCCTTTCTAGCTACCGCCGTCAAGTCTCGTAGTGTAGGGTCTAAGAGCTTAGCCTGTCTTAGCTCTACTTTTGTGACTCTTCCTAGCTTCTCTTCCACAAGAAGTCTGGTATCCTCTGACAGCAGTACCTCACTGTCGGCTGGGGTACTACCACTCACCTCTGCCCTTGCAGTCACTCTGTCCAAGGGAACATCAGTACCTACCAACAGCTGGGGCTCATCTTCAGGCTCACTGCTACAGGATTGCTCCCTCCCTGAATTAGCCACATCACCGGTCCTGGCTTTAGGGGTGTGGTCTGAATGGGTCTTCCCCAGGCTACCAAACCCACATGCCTGTCTCCAAGCCTGACTGCATGTCACTACATGCACACAAGGTACACCATTATCAAACTCTTTCCCTATCAAGGCATCTGCAGGGATATCCTTAAACACACCTACTTGCTTGCTTCCTTTTCCATCCTCCCAGTCAAGATGAACACTGACCAAAGGCATTTGGAATGGGATGTCTCCTAAAGCTGTGACTGGAGTGGACTGCCAAAGCAAGTACTGCTCCTCTTTAACCATTGCAGGCTTCACAATGGGTGTATCTGAAGTTGTGTCTCTCTTGGCAGTGGCCTGTTTTCCATCCACCAAGATAGGATACAAACTCTAGTGGTAGTTTCGTACCCCTGTTGTCTCCAGACATCTTACCACTGGCATTCTGCTTCCACTTTCTGGCTCCCCCACCTTTTGTTCCCCATCTTGTCTCCATGGACATCTATATGCTACATGGCCCCACTGGTTACATTTAAAGTATTTAACCCTTGATTCTGGCCATGTACCTGAGCTAGTAGCTTCCCCTGTTACTGGTGAACTCAGTTGTGATTTAGGCTGCCCCCATGGGTTCTATTATATCCATGTGCAGCACTGGGTATCCCTTTCCTGTGCATTGATGCCCTGCTTACTAAGTAGAGAACTCCTTTTTCCACAGCTCATCGCAGTGTTGCATTCCTCGTCTGCCAACCAGATTCTCATGTCCTCAGGCAAAGTACTAAGGGCTTGTTCCCTCACCAAATGTCTGCCAGCCTTTCAGAAGTGGTGACCCGACACCCACTCTCCCACCTAAGAAAATTAGTGCTCAACTTAGCAGTATAATCTCACACACTTTCACGTGCCTTGTGTCTGTGCTCACAAAACTTTATTATGTAAGCTTCAGGTGTTAACTTTTAAAAACATTGTAATAAACAGTGTGTAACTTTATCATAATCTAAAGAATCAATATCGGACAATTTAAAAACCTCAGTTACAGCTTTACCATGGAGTAAGGTGGTCAGGAGCCATAGCCAGAGCCTTTGGTCAACATTCTATTGTTTACATACTCTTTCAAATATATGAATAAAACTTTCAAAATTATCACCCTCTGTAAATTGTGAAAGAAATGTACTGACCTTTGTTGCTTCTAGGTTTCAGTTACTCCCTTCCCCATTACCTCCATGACCCTGGTGAAGGACCAGTATTTCCCTTTCATGTTGCCTCTGTTTCTCATTTTCTCCTGACTCCAAATATCGCATTCTTTCTGCTGACTCTTAATTCCATCTGTTTTGTTTGCCACAGTGTCTCATTTTCTTCAGCCTCCAAATGTCTCCTTGTCTCTTCTGATTCTAATTCCAAATATTTGGCCTACACTTTGTCTCTTTAACTCCAGATGGGGTTTAAGTCCTATGAGGAAAAAGTGAACTGTCCTGTTTCTGAGAGCTGCACATCCCCAGTGCCAGACTAGTTGTCCTCCTAATTGCTGGTCTGTGCTGCAGCTATGATTAAGGCTGCAGTCATTTCCCCTTTAGTCAGGTTGGCATGCACCAGTCATTTGGCTTGGCACCTCTCAGCCAACTGGTTTCTTGTCAGCTTCCCATAATCCTCTGCTGACATTTTTGTCTGCTCTCCCTGACTAACAAAAAGTAAATAAATAAAGCTACTGTGATATGAAACTCTGAATGTCTACTTTGTGGCTGCTTGAGAGTACAAACACCTTCTTTAGTGACCACTGCTTAGAGGCTACAGAAATTCAATATCCACATAACTCCTCACTAATATGTGATGACCCCTCTCTGGGCCAGTAATCAAGGAGCCTGAATCCTCACCACTGACACTGAAGAGGGAAGTTCATTTGGAATACAAATGGACACTCTCATCATTTCTAGATGCAGATCTCTGTGCATCAAGCATGGTTTCCCTTAAGAACACACAGGGAACACACTCAGCCTGGGGTCTGGATTTCTCTATATCTGTCTCCCTGCAGGTCCCCAGTAAGAGTTCTCACTGGTACAGCTGTAGGGTTAGGTCCTTGGCCAAAGTGTCCAAGCCAAGCCCTCCAGCACCATCTCTGTGAACCCAGTGCATAGAATCTCTGCTCCAAGTAGCTGACACACACACTCTGAGATTTGATTCTTTACACGCGCACACACACCTGAGAGAGGCTGGCACAGATTTACCTGCTGTGCCTCCTCCTGCTCAGAGTATATGGTGGTTATCACTGCCACCAGACACTCCACAATCAGCTACTCTAAGGTCCTTAAAGGGTGTCCAATTATACTGTGTAACATTAATGCTAATACAAATTGTAGTAGTTGACCAAGATAGATAGGCCTTCTGGAGTTGCTCACATACTGTCGCCAAATAAATATAAGCCATGTCAATGGTTAAATATTTTCTAAAAGGGACAAGCCACAATAGGTTTAAATATATTTAATAATAAATAATAAAAGGGCATGAAATTACTGTATATTTACAGTAAACCACAGAGTTCAAATCACAGGAAATATTGAAAATAACACTGATGGACAGACTTCAGACAAATTAAGAAAAACAATATCTAAACTAAGCTTCACTGTATTTTCCTGACTGAATCTGAGAGAATTACTATTCCTTACTTAGAGTAAGGCAGATGAGGTGAATGATCATTCTTGTTGTTAGGCCCAAGACAGAATACTCAATACTGAGAGAACTCTCTAATATCTAAAACATAATTTCCAAGATGGCTAACAGAATGACCTCATCTGGTCACCTGACTCTAGGTTCTCACAGAATACCCCTTTGGAGCTGAGACAGGAATTTAGCGTAGATGGCTATAATACACATCTAAATGTTTGTCAGTGCTCTGGGGCTATGAAATAATTACAGTACTTCCCCTCTTCTGTACAGAGGCTATTAAACAATGGCCTCTCCCAGACCTACTGGCTCCAATTCCATTCAGCACAATGGGGTGCTGTGTAGATAATATAATTTCAAGGATTTTCCAAAACTAACTGGACTGAGATTAACTGCTTTTCTTCCAGCAGGACCCACTGTTGATATATTTTCAGCCCTAGCAACTGTACAAAAACACTTTGATTTTCAAATGCCATACAGTTCTAATACATTTGTAACATAAGCATCTGTACAAGTCAGTTTAATATTCAAATGCCATACAGTTCTAATACATTTGTAACACAAGCATCTTGTATAAATCAGTTTGATATTCAAAGGGTATATCATTCTTTACAGAATTCTAGTTGCCTAGAATTGCTGTATCCAGGACAGTATGTAAGCTTCTGAGCCCCCCAAGCCTTTCTGTGTTGGAGGGAAGCCTTCTAGCTTATCAGTGGGAGCAGCAGCGGCCTTAGGTCAACTGGTGCCCTAGGCAAAAGGGCTGCACGGCGCCCCTCACCACACTACTTGGTGCCCCAATTCTGGTCTAACTACATCAAATAAATACTAGAAAAGTGCCCCTGCTAGACCGGCGCCCTAGGCTGCCGCCTAGTTGGCCTATGCCTAAGGCTGGCTATGAGTGGAAGTGGTAAGCACTAGGTAACCTGTCTACCACTTAAGGAGTGGTTTTGGCCCAGAAATTGTAGTTATTGGCCGTTTGGGCAATCTCTTCCATCTCTCTCAACTTTCTGATTTGAAAGCCTGCATTTGCACTTATTTCTGTCCTTTAACTCATCTAGTGCAGATACAGATTCTTAGTTTTAGCACTTACATTTGCTTATTCATGCTCAGCACTTGTTCAGAACTTGTAAGCACTAAATAAGCTACTAATTAGTATAGTACTCAATCTTCCTCATTACCTAGAGGAAAACATTTTTTGTACTTACTTTTCTCACTTGCTTAGAGAAAACCCGCTCTTGTACTCCCTTTCCTCACTTATCTAGAGGAAAATATTTTTTTATTCAGGCATGTCCAAGGGTCAGCTCCCAGTGTTCTCTCCTGTATATCTGATGAATCTGGGCATCTTGAGGCAATGTAGAAATTGCCTCATGTACACAGACAACCCTCTCCTCCTACCACCCACCACTACAACCTGTGAGAGATGCACTTATCTAGCCAAACTGGAGGTAAAGCTCTCCAACTAAGACTGAACTTAACAGTCATGAGGAGAAGGTAAACATTTGCACCACACCACACTCATCCCATAGTCTCACTAAATCTACACCACCAAAATCCACACATAGTAACCCAAAAACATTCATAAAGGCTCTCAATAATAATCTGTCTAAGCAACAGAGACCTCCAAAGCAGAAATGCAAGCAACCTCCATCCCTCAACACAACACAACCCAACCCAAATATCACACAGCTCACAGACTCAGTGTGCCACTCAACCACAGCCAATAAGGCAAAACAACGTACCCAACACACTAGTCATGGGTGACTCGTCAGGCACACTGATGTCCCACTCACCAGGCTAAACAAGGAGAAGGTTACTGTCAGCTGCCGGGTGCCAGGATCCGCCACATAACCCATGCACTCAGGTCACTCCAGAACAAGTACAAATATGACTCTCTCATTGTGCATGTTGGTGTGAATGACCTGAGATGTACCTCCCTGGACTGCATGAAAAGAGACATGGAAGAGCTCTCCAATCTTGTAGCCCAGGCAGGTATGACCCTAGCCCTGAGTAGCATTCTGCCATAGCCCAGAATGATACAGCAGTACAAGGACAAAAAGATTGACTTCAATTGGCTAAGCTTCTGGTGTCATTCTAAGGGGATCCAGTATCTGTCTGCTTGGGATGACATGGTCGACAGACCACAATGCTTTGCTACAGATGGCCTGCACCTGTCGCCCCTGGGATTCCAGATACTGGCTAAGGCTCTTGCTGCCCCTATAGTGCCTTTTTTTCGGCAAGGTTCAAATAAATTCACCACCATAACAGGAACAGGCAAGCAAAAACTGAGGGTAATGCTACTCAATGCTAGACGTCTAAAGATCAAAGTGCACTCACTTGAGGCACTCCTTAAAATGGAGAGCATCGATATCTGTGCAGTGACTGAGACCTGGTTCAAGGCTCCAGACAGCATCCCTACACTACCAGGCTATAACTCATACCACATGTTTCGGCCATGTAATCTGGACCGAAACACCAAAGGCGGAGGTGTGTCCATATTCCTTAAGGTTATCCACACCTCCAGGCTAGTTTCTCAGCATAATGCATCCGAGTTTATTCAAGTGCAACTAACTCTGGGCAAAACTGCAATCCAAATTGTAGCTTGCTACAGATCTCCCACCATGCCTCAGGATTCCCACTCTTCTTTTCTTGGTGTACTGGAAAATATTAGGGTTCAACCAAACACCCTAATAATGGGCGACTTCAACTACCCCACCATTAACTGGGAAAACTACTCGTGTACCAACTCCTTAGCTCAACGCTTTCTGGAGTTCATAAACTCCAATGCCCTGGATCAACTTATCCACACCCCCACCAGGGGCAACAGTAGCCTAGACCTAGTCATTACCAACATGAGTGACTGGTGTTCCACACCTGAAGTCAACTCCTCGTTGGTCCGATCCAACCATAAGCTAATCACCCTTGATATCCAAATCCCGCCCCCACCCCCATTAAGGAAACCACAGTAAACAATGTCTCCAAAGCCAACTTCATGCTTCTCAAGACAGAAGTGGTGAACTTCATGACACCCATGCAGATGGACAATACAATTACAACTGCTGAATCCTACACAAATGCACTCTATAAGCACTTAAACAAGTGCATGGATCGTGCTATCCTCCAAAAAAAGGAAGCCAATCTGGTGGTCCCCTGCCATAAACAAACTGTACAACAGAAGGAAGAAACTGTTGCAAAAGAGTAAAATCCCATGAGTGGAGGAGCTCCCTGGTCAGCCTCCGTAAGAAGCTAAGATCCCTTATAAGATCCTTCAAAGCTAGTTACAAAAATAAAATTGCCACTAATTCCAAGGACAACCACAAAGCATTCTATAGTTATGTCAAGAATGTCGATGGCAACACCCAGATCTGCTCTGAGTTACAGCACAAAGGTAAGAAAATTACAGAACCAACTGATATTGCCAACATCCTGGCAGATAGCTTCAGTGCTAACTTTACCCCCATCTCACCCCCTAAAGGGCCCATATCTATACAGGAAGAATTCAGAGTCTCTGTAATCACAACTATGCAGGTAAAAGCTGCACTCCTCTAAAGCCAAAAACACAGCATCCATGGGACTGGACAACATCCCAGGCTGCGTTTTACACTAACTTCAGAACGAACTGGCTCCCCACTTAAGCACCATGTTCAGTAATAGCCTCTCTTCAGGCTTTGTGCCCACTGAATGGTGCACAGCAAAAGTTATCCCACTCCACAAAGGGGGGAGCCACCACTGATCTCGAGAACTATCGACCAATTAGCCTGACGAGCCTGGTCTGCAAAGCCATGGAACGTATCATCATGGAACTCGTAAACAAAGACATTGGTAACCTCCAAACTCTGGATTCCACCCAGTTCGGGTTTGTGAAAGGCAGATCATGCCTCCTGAACCTGATCAACTTCTTTGAGGCAGTCACCAAAGCTGTAGATGAGGGTAAGGTGGTTCACACAGCTTATCTTGACCTCGCCAAGGCTTTCGACACCATCCCCCATTCTGAAATTATATCTAAACTCACTAAACTAGGTATAAATCCCTACATCACAAGATGGGTTGCCAACTGGCTCACTGACTGAACCCACGTTATAAAAGTTGCAGACTCCAAATCTGACCTCAAAGCATTGACAAGTGGAGTACCACAGATTCCGTCCTGGGACCTCTCCTGTTTGGTATCTACTTCTCTGAAGTACAGGCTAACACAGAAGGCCTTTGGCTAACGAAGTTTGCAGATGACTGCAAACTAGGTGCCATAGTCAAGTCCCCAAATGATGTTGACATCCTGCACAAGGGCCTCACTGAGACAGATGCCTGGTGAGCCATGGCCTTAAGCTCAGTGCCAAAAAGTGCAATGTCATCCCCTTTGCTAAAAACTCTGTACCTATGAACTACCACATAGGCAGCAATCTAACACCAAATGCGTGATGAGACCTTGGGACCCAGGTGGACAGTAGTCTCTCCTTTGATAGTCACATCGCCACAGTAGTCAGGAAGCCCTTCTACATGGCACACCTCATCATAAAAGGGTTCTCATCCAGGAAAAAGGTCATTGTTTCCCTCTACTCGACACTCATTAGATCCATTGTAGTGTACAATGCCCCTTTTCGAATGTACTTCACAAGACATCTGCAGCAGCTGGAAAGGTCACAGAAGTACCTCACAAAGAGGATTACTGGCCTCAAATGCCCTACACTGACCACCTCAAAAAACTCCAGCTTTACTCCGTAGCATATCGCCTACTCTGAGGTGATCTCTGCCTAACATATAAAGCTATGTCAAACCCAGAGCTGTTGGACATGCTACACCTAAAGAAATCCCAAACCCTCTGAGCTGCACGCTCTAGGGACCTAAACCTTGTCACCACAATAAAGAGGACATGCTGGAGGGATAGAGCCCTGTCCCAGAGACTTCCCATACTCTGGAACAGGCTACCCATCTATGTCAAGCAAAGGTCTTCATTAGCACTCTTCAAGAAAATCTTGATGAGTGGATGGGGAAATAGGAAATACACCCGGGGATCACTTCTGTGTCTCTGCTCGACAGTGGCACAGGAAAATAACTTTCTTGGGTGGCGTAAGCCAGGGAACCTTGTTGGCTAGGCTTACGTAGGCCCTTGGGCCGATAGCCTAGTACCTACCTATGAACCTATGTTGGCACTAGCCCATATCATTATTATAATCAGTATAATGAGAAAAAACACACCAGTTTTTCTTTTGTTATGCTCTTTTAACCAGGCTTTTTTTTTTTTTTTTTTTTTTTTACATTGCCTACATTTCTTAAAACTGAACAAGTATAAAGTGGTAAGAAGGGAGAAAGAAAAAAGGACGAAAAAAAACAGGAGCACCTGTTTACATTACTATCCCCATTACACTTATAAATAAAAAAAATTGCTTTACAGCATGCAAAGAAAATCATGCACTAAAAAATAGCACCATTGAGAGAGAAAAAAAATGATTTACTTAGTTAACATTCTCCCTGCTGTTCCCCACTTCTAATTTTTTTCCGAACATTAATGATATGAAGTAGGGCATATGCTTTAGAGTCCCTACAAGTTTAACAAAGTCCAGTATTTCAAGATTTTCTTGTTCTGTCATGTTTTACAAATATAATTATTGATTTGTAATCCCACATTTGTCAATTTCCAAATTACATGTTTTATTCCTGTTGATCTCCATGTCCGAAATACTGTCTCTGCTTCATTTCCAATATACTGTCGCTTCTTCTAGTCAAGTGTTGTGCTTTTTTCCTTCTATCAAGCATTTTCCATTGAAACACTGGAAAATGTTTCACTGGCACAGTCTCTCTGTGGCCTTTTGTTACCAGAAGAACAAGAAGCAGAGTCTCCTCTTGTTTCACAGCTCACTTTTTGTTGGACAAACTTTTGTATTTCTTCCTTAGCATGTACTTCATCAAAAAATGATTTTGTCCCTCCGGGGAAGAGTATTTTGAAGATGGCTGGGTACAGCAGCTTAAATCTCATGCCTGCTTCTCTGCATTTCCTGAATAGTGGAATAAATTTACTTCTCTTCTGCCTGGTGTACAATGAGTAATTCATTCTCCACAAACACTGTGCTGTCTCCCACTTTTAGTACTTTGCCTTCTACCACAGTTTTGTCAGAATCAACTCCTGCTGGTAGGATTGCATCTTTACTATTAAAGGTCTAGGTTGCTTTCTCATAGCCAGGTTTGGAGCATACACACGATGTGCCCTTTCAATTAACAACTCCTGCTGTGGTTTACCAGTCCTGTTGCTTATTTTTGCTTTCATAAAAAATAATAGTCTGTTCCTTCCAGCTTCTTTGGTATAGCAGAAAATCTCAGGTTTTCCCTACATGTTCTGTCCTCTAACTCTTATTTTTGAAACCTCTCTTCTTGAGCAGTCTCATATTCAGCCAGCCTTTTCTTCATTTCAATCTCTGATTTTTGCAGTTTTATCACCTCATCTGAATATCTATTTAAAACTTCCATTTTTTTTCTAGCTTTTTGTTGTTTGAGTTGATGTACTCCATTAGTGTTTCATTTATTTTAATCAGGTCTGTGTGCATTTGTGTTATACTTTCCTTTAGGTTATTGGAAGTCATGCCTGGAGCTTTTGCTGCTTTTTTGCTGAACAGCTGCAGTACTTTTTCCACTCAGTGTTTTTTCCTCACCTTTTGTTGCTGATTTTCCTTCATGTCCTCTGTATTTCTTTTTTCCTGGCATCCAGACAATGCACTTACTAGCTAGTTACAGAAATTTTCCAGAAATGCAAGTCCACTGGCTTTCCCTGGTAAGTTTCTGTTCTCACACTGGGAGAGCTAGAATTAAGCTGTTACTCAGTGTGCTGCCATCTTGGAAGTCCCTGCTTGGAGCAGGAAATTGTACCTATTTTGTGCATGTGTCCAGGTGGATTGAGTACTGTGCCTTGGCCATTGACCTGTAAAGCAGTTATATAGGGATTCCCTTTACATTTAACAGGGAGTAAGTTGTGGCTATTGACATTTGATGGGGTTTCCTATCAGTAATATAAGGGGTTGCCTGCAAATAAGATGAACAGACAATTCTCATCTGGAATGAAGATTGTGCTGTGGTTTAAAGTGTTTGGTCATTCTGGCTGTTCAGTAGTGAAATATTCCTCACTTGGAGAGCTGCAGGATTTCTTCAAGAGGGGGGATGCCCATATACCCAGGTTAATTGTGACATACTCATGTTTAATTGAAGTGTTTTTTCTTTTTTGCGTGTATGTGAATACATTTGAAAACCTTTATTCAATATGCATAATGTTTGGGAAGTCTTGCAGACCATTGAGTTGCTGTTGTGGTAACTGTGTTCACAGTATGATGTCATTTTTTGTAAAATTAAGGCTGCAGTCTAAAATTGCCTATCTATGTCTAATGTCATTATTCAAAGCACAAAACAGAAGAACTGGATGCCACTGATGAGCTTCTTGACAGTATTTTGTATTTTTTTTTTATTTTTTCCTATACATATGTAAACATAGTTTTGTTTTGAGGTGTGTATTCTTACATGGTCATCCTTTCCTTTTAAGACACAAATTTATCTTTATTTTGAAAATGAGGTTTATACTGGATACTTTATTAACCTAGCCTATGTGACTGGCAAGGTAGATTCGTGTGCATTTCAGTTAACTTTTGGGTTTGAGATTAGCGATTTTCCATAAAATATTCATACATGCTAAATATATTTTAGACATGGACAATAAAGCTCATCTGGCATGCCAATGTACCAAAACAGTTATCACCCTAGTAAGTATCTGAGACTTTCTTCAATGCATCTAAACTAGTGCTTGCTTTAACATAATTTGATTATAATCTTGTACTGTTTCAGAGAATCACTTAGTACAGCTCATACAATCTCCCTTTTTAATTTCTCCAAATCTTTTGGGTTTCTAATACCATGATGGGAATGGACCCCATTCCTAAGTCCAAGTATAATTAAAGTTCATGAAATTAGTATTGTTTCAATCTTTTTTTTTTTTTTTTTTTTTTTTTTTTTTTTTTTTTTTTTGCTAAATAATTTTTATTTTTTTTTTGTTTGTAGACAAATTATGATACAGTAAATTTTAAATTACAATTCAAAATAAAAGAAAATAGTCAATAACTATAACAATATGTACAATATTTACAGGTGGTCCAATGAAAAGGATTAACCAATACGGTTATAAAGAGGAATAATCCCATAGAACTAGTATAACCTTTACTGGCATATATTCACATAAGTTCATCTTAGTTTATGACATTTCAATTTCATGTAGAAGAAATTCTGTCCTTTTGTAATGTGTCTATAAGTATTAAGATTTTATTCCAAGGATTGTCTGTCCAACGTCTGGGAAAAATTCTTTCTTCTTTGACTTTTATTTCTTTCTCTGCAGATTCCTTTAATAGAGATATGAAGTCTTCATAACTTGGAGGAGCAGTGGATTTCCCTTTTCTTGTTATACATTTTCTGGCTACAGCCAGAATAGACCATAAAAGATATTGATCACTTTTACTCATAGTTACTGAGTCATCTACATTCAAAAAAATAAAGATTTTGTTAGAACAAATTTATCATTATAAATGGCTTGAAGAAATCTATTAATATCTTCCCAGAATTTTTTAATGCAATCATAAAATATATGTATCCAATCTGCCTTACAGTTTACAGTGCATCTCCAGCATGTGTGCTTTTGGGTAGGGTCAAATTTGGCTCTTTTATATGGTGTATAAAAGGCTCTATGTAAAAATTTCCATGTGAAGATTTTCCATATCTGGAAGTTTGATGTTACTTAACTGACAACAAAAGGTCATTTATACCTTCAGATGATAGATTTATTGTCAAGTCCTTTGTTAAAATGTTCACAACATTTTGACGTATTTTGGTTTTATACACTATTAAAATTTTGTATAATTTAGATGTAGAAATTAGCTTATGATTTCCATAAATCGATTCTTGCATATATTTTATGAACTTAGGTATAGTATTAAAGCTTGAATCATTAATAATTCTACATAAATCACTTGCATATTGTAGTATTTTTTGAAGTTCTGTTCTGTCTATTTCAGATGTACTAAACTCATTTATTACTTGTTGGGTGGTTAAAGTACTGTGATTATTTAAGCATTGAAACCAGTAAATAAAGTTTTTGAATTCCCAATTGAGTATTTTTTCTTGGATTTTTTCTTTAAAATTCTTTGTTTTAAATGGTATTAAGAGATCGAACCATAATTTTACATCTGGATTTGTAATTATAAATTTTCTAAATAGATTATAAATATTATTCGGATATGATAAATTAGTGGGCTTTGTTTTATTTTGTAAGCTATGACATAGAACATGCCAAAATATGTTGTTATAATTCTCCAAATCCATATTTTTTAATATTTTGTTTTCATTTAAGAAGAAAGTTAAATGTAAAATTTTCCATGCGGATGAATAATTTGGATTTTACCCAATTTAGTATAAGTTTAATGATGGAAGCTTTAATATACATTTCTATGTCTGGAAATTTAATTCCTCCCAAGTCCCACAGTCTAATATGATGTGAGAATGCAATTCTGTTCTTTTTTGGATACCAAAGAAAATCCATTAAAAGTTTCTGTATTGTCTTTATAACTTTTTTATCTGGTAAAATAGGGATTGCTAATGCTATATAGTTTATTTGTGGTAGTAATAGTTTATTTGTGGTAGTAATATCATTTTTATTAACTGTAACCTATCTTCCAGGTTTAACATTAATTTATTCCAGCTATTAACTTGTTTTTGAATTAAATTTTGGATTTTATTATAATTTAAGGTCATGGTAGTATCTATGTTCTCAGATATAAGAATTCCTAGATATTCTAGTGAAGAATTCCTAGATATTCTAGTGAAGAAACCTTTTCTCCAATTATTTGATATTTATTCAGATGCAAGTCGTCTATTTTATTTAGAAGTATATGTTTTGATTTGGATCTATTGAAACAAAGACCTGAAATGGAAAAAAAAAATCTTCTACTTGTTTCTCTAATTCTTGCATGGACTCTTCATTCGGTCTTAAAATCAGCAATATATCGTCAGCAAATAACATGATTTTAGAATTAAATTTATTGTAAAAGTTAATTCCTTCTATTTTTAGATCACTTCGTATTGCAGACGCAAATAATTCTATCGCCAGGGCAAACAGGATGGGAGACATAGGGCAACCTTGCTTAGAGCCTTTAGTTATTTTGAAAGCTTCTGAGGTAAATGGGCCTAATTTTACATAAGTCAGGTTGTCTTTATATATATATATATATATTCTTTATTAAATTTATAAAGTTTAATGGGAATTCAAAAAGTTCCAAAATTTTAAATGGATACTTCCAGTTTACCGAATCAAATGCTTTCTCTATATCTAATGTGATAAGAGCTTCTGAATTGTCTCTGTTCAGAGCTTCTATAATGGTTAAAATTCTCTGAATATTGTCATATGTGTGTCTTCCAAATATAAAGCCTGTTTGGTCTTCATTTATGACTTTAGTCAGGGATTTCTTAATTCTATTTACGAAGATAGACATAAAAATTTTATAATCATTATTAAGCAGGAAGATAGGTCTATATGAACTACATTAGGATGGATCGCTTTTATCTTTTTTTATAGGGGTAACTAATGAATATTTCCAGGATGGTGGAGTAATCATTTGAGTTTGAATATCATTTAGCATGTTATGAAGTAGAGAAATTGCAGAATTTGGAAAAATTTTATATAATTCCATTATTATTCCATCCATTCCCGGTGATTTGTTGTTTTTACTTACTTTAATTATATCTTTTATTTCTTTTATGGATATATGCTTGTCCATTTCTACTTTTAATTGATCAGGTAGTTTTTTTTATTAAGGAACTATTAAATTTCTGATCTGAAAATAAAATATTATTATTATTTCCATAATGCTTAGCATAATAGAACTTAAAAGCTTCAAGAATATCATTCACATCAGATACCTTTTTTTCCCTTTTCCTTCATGTATTATATTTATGATGTTATTTTCTAAGTTCTGCTTTTTAATTCTCATTGCTAGATTATGTAAGTGTTTTGGAAAAGTTGACATTGAAGCAAATTTTAGTTTTTCCAAAGCTAGATTTGTTTTATGAGTGAGGAATTCATTGTATTTTTTATTTAAATCTATAATTTCTTTTTTTTTCCTGAGAATCTATTACATCATAAGAACTTGTATTTATTTCTGTTATTCGTTTTTGTATGTTCTGCAATTCAGATTCCCATTCCTTTGTTTTATTTTTAAACCATCCTATAATCTTGCCATACAAAAAAGCCTTGAGTGTATCCCAAGTTATTATATTATTTGTATCGTTAATAGGATTTGTTTCTAAGAAATATTTGATTTCTGAATCTAGCCAAGGTTTAAACTCTTAATTTAAGGATGTAAGCTGGTATTCTAGTTATAGTGTTTAATCTTTTGAAATCAATTTGTAGTTTAAGAATTAAGGCATTATGGTCTGAAAGGGGACATGGGATAATAGAAAATTTGTTATCCTACTGTTTAAATCAGAGGAGACTAATATTTTATCTATTCTTGTTTTAGTATTAAAGCGATAATCGCTATGTGTGTAACTTAATGAGTTAGAATCTTTAAAATTAAATGTATCTATTAGATTTAAGCTTTCTAACCATCTCTTGAAATATTTACTTACGGGTGTGAGACTTAACTTTCTTGTATTGGTTGTTTCAGAGTTATCTAAAATACAATTGAAATCTCCCCCCATTATTATCATACCTTTATTTACTTTGTTAATTAATTCTATGTGTTTTTTAACCGTAGACAATCCTATTCCAGGAATCCAGTAAATATTTATTAAAGTCCAAATTCTATTTTGATATTTTATTATTACAATTGATATTAATCCTTCTTTATCTTCGTGTTTGTAAATGATCTGAGGAATAACTACACTTTTTTTCCATAAAATTATAACTCCTCTTGTTTTTTTTTTTGTAAAGGGAGTGAGAAAGAATTAGTCACTAGGTTTCCATGTGAAATTATCATCTCTTTTAAAATGAGATTCTTGTATAAATATGATTTGTGCTTTTTGTAATTTCAAATATCTTAGAAAATTCGACCTTTTTATAGAATTATTTAAACCTTTAATATTTATAGATAATAAAGTTGTGTCTGTCATTTTTTTAAGTACTTATTTGTACTTTTGGATTGTTTGTTCTTGAAATTTTGTTTTACCTTGGAAGTTAATGTGTTTTGAGTATTAGATTTATCCTCTCTTTTAAAAGTTATTTTGAAATGAATATATTTATTTCTATTTATGCTTAAAAAAAGTTTCAAATTGGACCACTGAAAAAAGAAAAAGCTGAAAAACATTGCATTAACATAAATTGAATAAACAATTAATGATTTTACCATTCTAAATCCCAAACATGAAGTGTCTAGCACCTCAAATCTGTTTGGACTTAAAAGTTCAAACAGATTTACCCTCAATAATAATAGTTGCATTAATGAGGAAATGTTGCTTTAAATTGAGCTCCTCAAAAAAATGAAAACTAAAACCAGAGAACAAGATGCACTTATGTAAATAACATATATACCTAGTCTGTGAAGTTTTGTTCATTACTAATTAGATTCTAAAATGAGATTTCAAATTGCAAACAATTTTAAATAAGACATTTGTTAATTACTTTAACAATATATTAGATGTTCATTTTTCATTGATATTATAAAATGTTTGCAAATTACCAATTGTAAATAATATATTAGCAAATGTCAGATCATTAATTGTCATTAGTGATATTTAACATTGTTATTAATAAAAAGAAGTAGAGTGAGTATGATAGATAGATACTGTTTAAAATAAAAGATTGTTTACATATTTTTAGATCTATATAAGGTATTACATCAGCATAGTGAAGTTAATTGACATATAGCTAACCACTTTATCAAAACCAATTACAGTCTTTACAGACAATAATATTCATTTATAAGATTTAATATAATAACAGAATTAAAGCAATATTTATAGTGCTTTACATTAAAGCATTTTCTCATTCTTCAGTCAATGTCAGTTTTATAACTCTGATAGTTCCACAATCTAAAATTTAATAAAATGTGTAAAAAAAAAATTCACTCCTAAATTACTTATATGTGATCTTTTGTAGTTCTGTTATTAGTAAGTTATTATTCATAAGATTTTCTCTATTAAGTTCAATTTAAAGATCACACATCAGAATATTGACTTCTGCTTATCTCAAATGTAGTGAACGTCTGGTAACTAGTAAAGGGTCTCAACTTGTATGTTAAAACTATAAAACAGAAAGGAGAAAGGTCAAAATTAGAATTATACTTGCAAAAGGAAATCTACCTTGATAATGGTGCAATAGCACTCTTGTCCCATAACTAATCATTTATAATAAACATTTTACGTTTAGTACTTCTTTTATACAATAACAAGTATGATAAAGCAATCTTTAGATAAATGAAAGTATAATTCCCAGTAGGCTGACACTCAGGATCTTCACCTTCCCTTTTCCTTCTCTCTTCTTCCATTTCTATACAACTTAACTATAAGAAACTCCTCTAACCCAGTGTCGGTTAGATGTGTTCACAGAGCGCATGTATTATACTTTTACCAGACACTCACCCATTAAGACACAACCGTATTTAAATGATTCACTATCTTTCTTGTTATAATAGCGTTGTCTTCAAAGCAGATCTAACGCTATACTTGCATGAGATATTAACTGAGATTGATAATAAACCATAATTTTTTAATAAAGTACGAAAGAATATATGAAGTGTGAGAATAATTGAAGCAAACGCTTCCTTTACTGTAATCAAAACAGCGGTGTTAAGGAAAGAACTCTGTGATAGTGCGTGTTTACACGCCATCTTGTGATCAGTAACTTAAATTGCATCTAAACATGCTAGAAAATATTGTGTGCTTATGAATGTGGACGGTGAACAACTTTTCAGACAAAAAAAATGAAAAAGCTGAGCAGAAGGCTTATGAATACTGTCCACCTTCAGATAATACTTTAATGTTCTAGATGCTTCCCAAAATGGTCACGAGTGGTTCCATTTTATATTTTCATTAATATACTTTACATTAATTCAAATTAACAAATTGTAAATGTGTACCTCTAAGCTATATAAAAGCATTTACCAAGAACAACAATATTTATTCAGGCAATGATAGCGCACTATTCTGGTAACTAAATACTTGTATAGGGAAGAAACAGCAGTGTTAGAGAGGAAAACTCTGCAATAGTGTGTATTTACACACCATCTTCTGGCCAGTAACTTAAATTACATCTATGTACTGTTAAATATATCGTGTGCCATGTATGAAGCGGTGATCAACTTTTTAGATAAGGAAACTAAAAATAACTGAGCAGAAGGTTCGTGGATGTTTTTTTACTTTCAAATACAGTAATACACCGAATACATCTAAAATGTTCATGAGTGATTCTATTGTATAACATTTTTATCACAGTACTCAACATCAAATTAAATCAATGAATTTTGAATGTACACTTTTAAATAAATTATTATTTTGCACTATTCTAGTAACCAAACACTTGTATAGAAAAGAGACAGCAGTGTTAAAAAGGAAAACTGTGCAATAGTGTGTATTTATACGCTGTCTTCTGGCCAGTAACTTAAATTACATCTATGTACAGTTAAATATGTCACGTGCTATGTATGAAGCGGTGAACAACTTTTTAGATAAGGAAACTAAAAATAACTGAGCAGAAGGCTTGTGGATGTTTTTTTACTTTCAAATAATACAGTAATATGCTGAATACATCTAAAATGTTCATGAGTGATTCTATTGTATAACATTTTTATCACAATACTCTACATCAAAATAAAACAATGAATTTTGAATGTGTACTTTAAAATAACATAAACGTGATTACTAAATGATAATATTTATTCAGGCATTGAAAGTGCCTTAATTTATCAACCGAGTAGTTGTATAGAGAAAACCATTTAAAAGGGCAGTTTATATTAAAAGCTTAGTGACAAAATAATAAGAATGTCTAGTATACTTCATTGGTTATTTATTTCAAGCATTTAGAGAATAAGTATATAGAGAATAAGTATTTAGAGAATAAGTAAGAGAATAAGTATTTAGAGAATAAGTAAGAGAATAAGTATTTAGAGAATAAGTATATACTTCAGGGCTTTAATAAGTTATTAATTAGCACTAACATTTAAGTATTGTATTAAACTAAACAAGTAAGAAAAGAAAAAAGAAAAAAAGAACTGCTTTATACTAGTGTATTAAAAGAGTTTAGTTTTAATATATTATAATCATACCTTAGTTGATACTTTGAGAGAAATAGTATCATCAGAGTTCTTTTTTGTCAGTCTTTTGTTTCTTTTTTTCTCTTGCCTCCGACCAAATATTTTTTCCTGGAGCCCTTTTTAAAGAGGATGAATTTAACCAGTCCATTTCTTCAGGTAGTGGAATTATGTTATTATTTATTATTTGTTATTTATGAAAGATGTGGCTTCCTCTATGCTGTTGAATGTTCTCATGTCATTGTTATATTGGATTCTTATTTTGGCTGGATAAGAGAGCTGCGCTTTGATTTTATGTTGTTTTAAAAGTTTTACTAATGGCCATGTTTTCTTCCTTGTATCCAGAACTCTTGTTGAATAGTCATTATCAAATCTTAATAATGACTGTTTATACATAACAGGACTTTTCCTCCATGCAGATCTCAGTATAAGCTCTTTATCCATAAAAGAAAGAAATTTAACTACTATGGATCTTGGAACTGATTTAGAAGAAATAGAAAGTGGCTTATCGATAGCTCTGTGTGCCCTCTCTATCCCATAAGATAAGCCTTCTTTTAGTCCAAGAACTTCAGGAAACCAAGAGTTCAAGAATGAGATAATGTCGTCACCTTCAGGTTTCTCTGGAAGACCAAAAATCCTTATGTTTGTCCTTCTTTCTCTATTCTCTATATCATCAACTTTATTTATTAACCAAGTGTTCTGTTGTAGCAGAAATTGAGTATGTAGTTCACTTTCTTTTAACCTCCCATCAACATCACTTAAGGAAGTCTCAATGTCTGTTATTTTTATTTGTTGCTGTTTTAAGATTTCTTTAAAAACTTCTGTTTGTTTTTGGCAGTTATCTTTAAGACTTTCTAGATTTTCAGTAAATCTGTCCATTTTTAGCGATCAAGTCCAGCAAAGTAGCAGATATCTGTTGCATCTCTTTTTTATAATAGAGTCCGAGTGTGAATTCTTGGAGTTACTCATCTTCAAACCGTTTGGAATGTCCTCTGTAGTATTTGACAGGAAAATTTCAGAATTCTTTCTTCAAAATTGGTAGTTTTGTTATAAATTACTTCATCTTCGATATTTACCTAAAAATTTTTTAAATATATTTAGTTTTTTCCTGTATTTTCTAGTATGAGTATGAAGAGCTCAAAATCAAGCTGCTCTCAGTTAGCCATTAGGCTCCTATTGTTTCAATCTTTGATGTCAGCCAGAAGTGTTCTTCTCGGCACTGGCAGTGTGTCCAGTAATGACTCCTCCTCTAATTCATACAGTTTACATGTATTGGCAACATATCTAAATACGGTTGTAGATTATTTGTTATAAGACCTGTTGCTCCTACTACTATTGAAACTGTTGTGGTATATTTCTTCCACATTATCATTTCTGCCTGCAAATCCTGATATTTTATGACTTTGTCTCTCTGTATGCAAGACACGCTATTCACTAGGTGTAGTGATTTCAATGATCAATGCTACTTTTGTCTTCTTTTCATGGACCACTGTATCTGCTTTTCTCTGATCTACCTTTTGAAGTGTTGGCAGTAGGTTATCCCATGTGATGTAGACTTTATCATTTTCCATGATGCTTTGTGGCTCATGTTTCCAGTATTTTTCAGCCACTTCAATATTATAATGTTTGCACAATCCCCAGTGTCATAGTCTTGCTACATTATTATGCCTTTCGGTATACAGTCCCTCAGCTATTAGTACGTCACAACCAGGAACAAGGTGTGCAACTGTTTCCAATTTGTGTTTTACAGAACTTACATTTGTCGGTTTCTCCCACATGTTCAATGGACTTTGTAAACCAGCATGTACGTAACCCACTGTCTTGGGCTGCCAATATTAACCTTTCATCTTTTAGTTTGAATTCACCTCTATTTAACCATTCCTGCATTCGATCCTGATCAGCATGGGGTTCTTCCAGGAGTTTTCTTTACTTGAAACTATATTTATGCATTTTCCACATTTCTTGCCTTCTCATCTGATCCTTCACCTTATATTCAGTTGGTGCCTGATTTTAATCTACTTCTGCTTTGATTTCCATTCCCACTTGATGCTGATCTGCTTCTATTGGACTAAGCGGAGAAGTCATCTTAGATTTATTCTCCTCGTGTTTCAAAACTTTCACTACATTTGGGTCTTGTGAGGTCAGATGTGTGCAGTCCCACGATTGCAGATCTATACATGTAGTCAATTTCAAGTAGGTCCATACTTCCTTCGCAACAGGGAATGTATAATCTTGGTAAGCACTGATTTTTATAAATCATTTAATGAGCATGACGCATTCTTCTGGTTTTCCTATCTAATCTGTCCAACACCTTTTGGGGATAGTCAATCACTCCAAAACTGTTAGAACAGGAAGAGCAAATTGTTTATAGTTTGAATTTTGTTCCTAGATGTCAACACAGTTTTCAGGATTAATTTAAGTCTTCTAAAATATTCCTTAGTGAGTTTTATTCACATTTATTCATGTTTAATTGTTCCTTCATCAATTCACAAATATTTATACATACCCACTTGCTCAAGTTCTTTTATATCGCATTCTTATCCCAAACTGATGTTTTCTTGGTGCTACAGCCTTCCTGCTTTAAAGATTGCATTTGTACATTTATCAAGACCAAATCATCATCTGAAAAAGTTTTGACTTCTTGCAGTTGTGCTTTCAGTTCCTCATCTGACGAGCTGTACAATTTTAAATCCTGGACAAAGAGAAGATAAGTCTTTACACTTTGGTGTTTTCTAGGAGCCAAATTATAGCCATAGCCTAATCAGTTAAGTAGACAACTTGATGAGTTAAGGGCAAGACAGAATTGCAGCCATAATAGAGTCACCCTGGAATATCCCCCTTTGGATTTTTATCCCTGGAATAATAATTTCTCCTTTATCATGGCTTAATTGCAGAATGGTCTGCCACTGTTTCATGGTGATTGTGATGTAATCTGTCAGTGTAGAGTGTCTTTTTAAGAACTCTTTTATCCATGAATGTGGGATACTGTCGAATGCTTTTTTTGGTAGTCAATCCATGCCATACTTAGATTCTTCCCCTTTTTACAGTTCTCCAATATGACTTTATTTAAATACAAATGTCCCTTTGTTCCATATGACTTTCTTTTATTGCCCTTTTGTTCTATTGCCATAATTGAGTTTTCTTCTAAATTACTATAAACTCTGTCGGCATCAATTCCAGTGTATAGTGTATATGTCATCGAAAGGTATGTTATCGGTCTATAATCTTTAGGGTAGCTTGCAGGATCACTCTCAAGAGCATTGTTTTTCCTGTTAGCCAGTTTGGTGTCTGTTTGGGTTGCGCACATAAATAGTTCATACTCGTGTTTAAATCTTCATGCAGAGATGTTAATACTTTTAGCTAGAAGTTAGGTACTGCATCTGGGCCTTGGGTTTTCCAATTAGAGGCTTTTCTTAACTTTGTTTCAATCTCACTGCCTGTTACTTCATCCTATTTCATATCCTGTACCTTTGAACTTTTTATTCTTTCTTTTACTTATTGTATCCATTTAGCATCTTTGTTCTGTTCCACAGGAACTTCATAGATACTTCTCTAAAATGTATCGATTTCTTCTTCTTTTTTTTGGGTGGTCTTTCAATTCCTTTTGCCTGGTTTCCCAGGTCTCTATAAAACTTTTTTGGATCATCAATAAATTGCTTATTTTGTACTTTTCTTTTATATTTATCTCCATATCTTCTAAGTTTTTCTGCCTGTGCTGAGATTTTAAGTTTATTTGCGATAGTGCATGATAGATCCCGGTCTGTTCTAATACTGCCACATGTTTTCATCACATCTATCTTTCTGAGTATTTTTGATCTGTTCACTCTTCTGTACTCTAACAGTGACACTTATTGTCTTAATTGCTTTATAGTTTTCTCTGTTCGATACTTCCATGATGGTATTCAATTTCTCCCCTTCCTTTTCCTCACTATCCTGTGTTCTTGTGGTAGAATTTTATATACGATTAATTTAGCTGCACAGTAATATATCCTGTTTACTTCTGTTATATCGCATGGATCTCTGTGGACAGTCCTAATTACCATGTTCATTTGTTTTATCAAACTTCTGACTTTTGGGGTTTTATTGACCTGCAGTCTGTTTTCTTTCTTAGATAGATAGACATATTAAGATCAATCGCTATTAAATAAGTCTTCTACTTAGCTCATTTTCCTCTAAACTGAGGGCACATTTTTTGTTCTCAATTTCCTGCGGGCATTCTATAGAAAGTTCTATAACCTTTTCCTGTGGCATATTCTCTTCAATTTCATTCTGTGTCATCTATTGCTATGTCATATGGGAACTCACTGGCTTATCACTTCCCAACATTGACTGCTTTAGATTTGCCACAGTTTCGTGTTCCTTCCCTTGCTGTCCAGCTTCAAGTGGATGTTTATACTTTCGTGTGGAAGGCTCTAAAATATCTTCATATGGCAACTGACCTATTGCTTCCCATTCCACTGGTTTCTCCTTAATTTGGATGTCCATTGCTCTATCCTGCTGTGGTGCTTTACAAGTTAGACTTTCTACACTGAATCCTTCACTTTGCAGGTACTCCATAACCTCAGTTTCTATTTCTTCATTACTATCTCCTTTTCTACTGCTGCTCTTTTTGTATTGATTAGTTTTGCTTTCTCCTTTGCATAAATATTACACCATATCAAATCTCTTTCTTTCCCATGCCCATCTTTCTTTAGAAGTCTCCTAATCTTCCTGTTTCTCCTTACTTTGAGGACTCATTCTGTCATGCTGTGCTGTAACTTGTATTAAACCTTCTACACCAAATCCTTCACTTTGCAGACATTCCATAACGTCAACTTCTACTTTACTAATCTTTGAACTTCTACTTTACTAATCTTCTTTTCTACATTCCCTACAGTTTTTTATTGTGAAATTTTTCCATATCTACATGCCTTTGCCTGTATTTCCATTCAAATATCTTTGGGACTGCCTTTTTTGTATTGATTAATTTGGCTTTCAACTTTGCATAAATATTACACCATGTCAAATCTCTCTTTCTTTCCCATGTCTATATTTTTTGGTTGATATGATCAAGAAAAAAAATCATACGTGTATTTCTGTCCATATGCCCAGGATCTTAAAAGAATACACAGTTTCAATCAGTATGTGCTATACTAAATATTCACTTTTAAACTATGCCTCCCAAATTTTATGTTTTTTTTCTTTTTAATATGCTTCACCTGCATATAGACTGTATAATGTCATCATCAACCCCCATTTTCTACATGGGGTTGTGGTGTCGTGTTGACTGTTGCTATCTCACTCGATTCAATGCCAGACCCACTGTGTGATTGTTGCAAATCTTCTCTTACACAATCTTTCCTCCTCTGTCGGATATCCTCATTTCCTCTTACCGTATGTCCCAAATCATCTTCCCCAGATTGTCTTCTGCTTTTCTGCACATATGTCCAAACCGCTTCTGCTTTTCTGCACATATGTCCAAACCACTGTAATCTGTTCTTTCTCTTTTCTGCAACTGGAGTTACTTTGGCTTCTCCTCTTATGTCCTCCATTTCTTTGTCCCACAGTGTGCATCCTACCACCCTTCTCAGACATTTCATTCCCATTGCCTCTAGCTTCCTCCTCTACTCTGCCTTTAATGCCCAGGTTTATGTACCATACAGTAGTACTGGTCACACCACTGTCTTGTACACCTTACTTTTCATCTACTTTGGCATTCTTCTGTCATTTACTGCATCTGAGACTCTATGCCAGGTGGCTGCAGCCTGTCTAAGTCTAGCTTTGACCTTTTCATTCAGACTTTTTCTCGTCAACCACCCTGCCCAGATACTTGAAGCTATTATTATGTTCTACTATCTTCCCTTCTCTTTCATTTCTCAACTTCCTCTGATTTCCCCAATTTACTGTCGTTACCACTTTTATATCTGTGCTTAGTTTCATCCCATGAGCCTTCAGTTTTGCATAGCATTCCCCTATCCTTTGTTGAAGTTCTTGCTCAGAGTCTGCCTGTAATGCCACATCGTCTGTACACAGCAACTCTGTTGATCTGTCCTCTCTAACTTTTTTGCTAATGTAGTTTATCACCCCTATGAACAGCAGTGGGCTCAGAGGTGAACCCTGGTGCACCCCCAGTCCCACTGGGAACCCCTCGGTGAGGCCAAACACGGTCTGTGCTTGAGTCATTGGGTCCTTGTGCTAGTTCTACTAATGTTTCTGGGACTTAGAACCACTGCAGTACTGCCCATATCTGCTTTCTTAGGACCTTGTCATATGCTTTCTCCAAGTCTAGGAATGCCCAGCTGGACTCTTTCTTCATCTCTATCATGGGCAATGAATATTTGTCAAACAGGGTGGGGATGCTTACCAGTCATGGTGAAATGCAGAAAACCATGTTTACTTGCACTGTCACGTTATGACATGTTGCAGACTGTATGTCAATCATACCTGGATGTGTGGTGTAGGGTAATAAGGATTACAGTACACTTTGGATAAACATATATCCAAGTAGTCTGTCAGCAGTGCAATTGCAGGCCAAGCAACACCACAGATGAGCAAATGCAACTCTACGAATGCTAAATAGCTCCAGCAGAGGACAGAACTGAACTTCCAACTGTGCATGTTATAGGCAAACAACCCAGCAAAATGCCAAATAGCAGTACTGCAGCAAAGCAGCACTGTGGCTGCTAAATATACAAGTGGGTGTATACAACCCAAACAAATGTGTAATGGAATGCATTTATGTGACACACGCATGCTATGTCAAAGGCAACACACAGGTGTAGACTTATGAGACTATCAGTGGCCTAAATGGAACTTGCATGAAAGCCATGTCAATATACATACAAACACCCCTGATATGTAAGAATATTTGCAAAAATGCTTAAATAATGTATCCAGTTGTGCACATGCATTTCAACAATGTGCACTGGTAAAGACACAAGTATAATGAGCACAAGGATGCAGTGCAGGCAGTAGCCAGCGACTTGTGTGCAGATGTCCTGCATCTGTAAATTGGCCATACTTTTGGCACATGTTCATCATGTCAACAAAGTAATACATGACAATGGTCAATAACTGCAACAAAGGCAAACATATCTGTAAAATAAAATGCGTAAATATGGAGGTGAAAGTGAGGTAGACAACCTTGGTCCACATCAGGGAAAAGCAGATCAAAAAGGTAAATGTGCACATTGCAAATGCATGTGTACAACATGCAGGATGTTGTTGAAGCCAACCCAAGATGCATTTAAGCAAATGGCAAATTTAAGTCACATGGGCAGACTGATTTACTGATGTCCACAGAAGTGGGCATGTGTAAATCATACATGCACACTAGTGTGTAATCATTTAATATCAACAGGCATAGGTAAGCAAGCTAAGAGTTCCAGTCACATACACATATCCTGTTCTGCCAATGCTGAATAAACAACTGCAGGTGTATATCATGCATTCTGCTCATTACTGAGCAGTGGACACTCCTGTGAGCATCATTGCACATCAACAATAAGTCAGTGAGTCCTCACATGTCAAAGATGCAATTGTGTGTCTGTATGGATCGAAGTATGGGGAGAGACATATACAGTCATCTATTGTGTACAGCTGTTGGCAGACTGTGTGAATAAGAAATGGATATGGAAATGTAACATACAGCAAACACGATGTAATGTACTGTTACAGAGTAGTTATCCTTACTAAGGTGTATACATTAATGCAACATTGGTGTTCAGTGCAGTCAGAAAAGGAGGACTTGCCCATAAGTATGACATAGTTGTATATGACCCTTTATGGCATCAGCATTGCTAACACGTGGCAGACAACACATTTTAGTGGGGCAGCATGACAGCTGTCATACAAAACACATGGGAAATGACATTCCCTCTGTTGCGTGCACATGATATGGAAATAAACAAATCCAAAGCATACCACAATGCTAGTTCTGGATTATGGACAACATCTGTTGTCTGTCAGTGTCCTGCATTAAAACAAGTTTACAGGCTAATTGTTGCAGCACTAGCTGCAGGTTACTGTCACAATGCATGGTCAGCTGTATGTGGGAGGAAAGTATGATCTGTTAATGTGTGTCTTGCACACATTGAAGCATAAGTAAATGTCACATAATGATATCTGCATGGTATATTTGCATATCTAACACATAAGCATGGCAGCTACATTGTATGTATGTACAAGAGTGCATACACTGTCCAGTCAATTATATGGCAATCGGCATGTTGGCAGTATAACACAATTGGAGCATACAGACAATACCTAGGTCCCTGAGGGACCAGGCTGATGGGGATGAGCCACACCTATAATTTCCTGGGCTATCTTCCCTGAATGAGCTGCGCATATCCTGTGCTATATCCTGGAAGATGTTTCACATCACATCTGTGTTTGAACAGTCACAACCTCCCGCATCATCTCTGTTGTGGTCCTGGTGTCTTCTCCTTCAGGGTGCAGCAGGCACAATGGCTCAGGCAGATGCATGTCTAGCATCCTCGTCATCCTTGCCATCATCATCATCATCATCTGAGGGCTCTGGTAGGGGCCTGGCATGTGCTCATCCTCTGCTTCTGATTGGTGATCATCCATGGGTCTTATGCTCTGTCAAGATAATTAAAAAAACATGAAATAAATTAATATCCAATATCTATCATGCTGCACATTCCCAGGAAGAACATAGCTGACCTTAAACTGACACTGATGCGCACATCTGCAATCTAGCATAGTTTAATTAACATCCCATCTTATTGTGTGTTCTGCAAATATGAGACTAAAGGTGTAGTAGCATACATCAAACTTCTTATTTAAAACAAATTTCAATTTAAAATGGTATAAACATTAACAAGTAGTACAATTATAACGAATACAATTGCTGTTAGTGAATGTTTCCTAATGCACACACCACCATCCCAGTGTCTTTCTAGCTATAGTTATGGACATGCTCAATAACAGAACATGCCAGGGCGAATGCATCTATCACCAGTGTGAGCAGTTCAATCAAGGCCATGCAGTGGCATGTATAACACAGCTCATCAGCAGAAGTCATGACATCACCTGAACATTTGAATATTGGCCAGCATGAAGCATGGCAAGCACATGTTCCATTTTAATGGAATCACACCGGACATCACCTCATGTCACCTTAACACAAGTGAAATTTGGCAAAATAAATGTTTGTAAACATCAAGATAACTTTATTATTGGGACCTGCACTGTTTAATAATGTTATCTGCCTCAGTAAACTGTTCATCCAAATGTCTGGCAGCATGTCATTCCCTTTGCATGTGTTCCCTGAGAAGTTATGTCTGTGTGTGAGTGCAAATTGTAGTCTCTGCATGTAATGAGTCAAATGAATAGCCACCAAGTGACATGACAATATTGTGGAAACTAGGCAAGCCATATGACCAACATCTAAGCCACGGAGTATAGTAATTGATACCACATCAATAACGAGTACACCAGTAACAGATACTTATAATGTTCAATCATCACAACACAGCCTGTGATACATGAGAATCTACTATATGTTGTACTCACAGTATTGTGTGTACAACTGTATAGTTGACCTTAGTTATTTGATTTAATATCTCTGTAATCTGTACAACTGTTTTTACTGTCCTTTTTGTTGTGTGATAAAGCTGAATATCTGTTACTGTTCACTGCAAACTGAGGGCAAGTCTTTTGTCTAGAGGCCTATCTGTTTTTTCTGTGGGAGAGAGTGAACAGGACTGGTTTAATGTAGCTAGGGGCATTCTTGCAAAACTGTTATTGTTGATTGGATAGGTTTCTGTGCCTCTACCTTTAATAGCCAGTGGTTTCTGTTCCTCTACCTTTAATAGCCAGTGTTTTCAATCAGATATACCTGTTTGCTGAAGCTGTTCTAAGCTGGAGACTGACCTACTGTAATATTGGGAAAAGATAAGTGTTTATTCTCAGTTATCTTCTACACTTTTGATTTAGTATCTCTGTAAACCGTACAACTGTTTTTTTCCACCACCCAGTTCTTGTGGTAGTCTTAAGTCTTGGTGGCTTTGAGTTGCCCACCCCTGGTATAAAGCTGATACTGGACACTCCCAGTCACATTACATCAGCTCATTCTACTGTTTATAGTGAGAACTTAGCAAAGGTCCACCCCTTTAGCATCTGAATATTGAATTATTTCTCTTCACTTTCTACTAAAAAACTGATGTTAAGTTGTCAATCTCGCCTTCATTCTTGCTTGATGGGTTCGGAGCCGATCCTCGGCTCCGACTCGGCACTTTGCTAAGCTCGAGAGTCACTTTTACCAGCTCGAGGCAGCCCCATATCCCATGATGCAAGGCGGTAAGTACACAGATCTCGTTTGCCGCTTCGCTGATGAGGTTCTCCTTTTACCAGCTCCTGGTAAGTGTTTAAATTTAAACTGCTATTAGCCCCTTTTCGAATGGTCACACTTCAATCAATTTTGCCCTTCCTAGACAAGGACATCTGGATGTGCTCAATAGACCTTCAGGACGCGTACTATCACATAAAAATTCACAGACGCTCCAGACGGTTTCTCCGCTTTCGGCTGGGGTCCAGTCATTTTCAATTCAGAGCCCTGCCCTTTGGTCTCACTACAGCCCCCAGAGTGTTCACCAAATGTATGGCAGTGGTCACGGCTCACCTGAGACATCAAGGATTCCAGGTGTTTCCGTATCTCGACGACTGGCTCCTTTCAGCCACCACCAGGCATCAACTTCTCCAAGCCAGGGATTACACCCTAAATCTCTGCACTCAATTAGGAATTTCAATCAACTACGAAAAATCCTCCTTATTGCCCTGCCAGTCTATTACTTTCATAGGCAAACTTAAACACTGTTCGATGTCAGCAACCCTCACAGACCAAAGAATCTCAGATATCCAAAGTCACGTCGCGGATCATCCTTGCCAGCAAAAGGTGCAAGCCAGCATGGTTCTGAAGGTGTTGGGCCTCATGGCTGCGGCCATTACCCTTCTTCCCTTGGCCCGCTTCTACATGCGTCTTCTTCAATGGATGTTGTTCACCCAGTGGTCTTACCAACAACTTCCCATGCGTCACCAAATCCTGGTGACACAAATTTGCAAGAATCATCTATCATGGTGGATTTCTTCTCCCCAGATTCATCAAGGCAGACCCTTTGTATCCCCGGCCCCGGTAGCCATAGTCACTACGGACGCCTCCCTGATCGGGTGGGGGGGTCATTATCAGGGCAGGATGGTTCATGGGGCGTGGCAACCGTTCGAATACCACCTGCACATAAATATCCTAGAGATGAGCGCAGTGCTTTTGATGTTGCAAGCCCTCAACGACTTTCTTCCCTTGGGAACAATTGCAGTTCATACAGATAACATGTCTGTAGTATGGTATATCGACAAACAGGGCGGAACCAAGTCCTACCCCTTGTCGAGAAGCTCTCAGACTTTGGCAGTGGGCGATCTCCTCTCATCGGTTTCTGGTAGCAACGCATATCCCTGGGAAAACCAACATTCTAGCGGACAGATTGAGCAGAGCTATTCTCATGCCTCACGAGTGGTCTCTCAAACAATCTATAGTGGAGGAGATTTTTCTAGAATGAGGCCACCCATGTTGCGATCTTTTTGCTACTCCCCAAAACAGCAAATGCCCAGACTTCTTTTCTCTCCTCCCACTGCCAGGCCATCTCCCCCCACTGCCAGGCCATCTCCCCAGAGACGCTCTAACCCAGGTTTGGCCCCAGGGACTTCTTTATGCTTTTCCTCCCTTTCCGTTGATTCCACAAGTACTCCAGAAAGCCACCATTTTGAGAGCCAAAATGATTCTCATTGCTCCCTATTGGCCTCGACAGATTTGGTTTCCGTTCCTCCTCCATCGTCACCTATTGGTGCAGCCGTGGCATCTGGACCCAGTGCCAAACCTCCCGATTCACCAATCGGGTCAGCTGCATCGCGCTCTTCCTTCTCTCAACCTCACAGCTTGGTTGCTCCACTTCCTTCCTTAGCCAGGCTTCCTATGATCTCTAATCCTGTTAGGGATATCATAGTGGCTTCCCTTAAATCCTCTACTAGAAGGATTTATACCAGCAAGTGGAAACGCTTCTCTTGTTGGGCTAAAGCTAAAAATATAGATCCCTTTACTGCCCCTGTTCATGCAGTTTTGGATTTCTTAGCGGAAATCTTTCACTCGGGCTCTTCATCTTCCACGGTCAAAGTTCAGTTTGGCTGCTATCTCTAACTTTCATGTCGGGTTTGCAGATCACAACATTATGTCCCACAGGCTTTGTAGAGCCTTTCTAAAAGGAATTTTTCTCCTTAAATCTCCAGTCAGGAGTCCTCCTCCTCAATGGGACCTAAATCTAGTGCTGACATCCTTAATTCTTCCTCCCTTCGAGCCAGCTGTTTCATGTTCCCTGAAGTTTCTTTCATGGAAAACACTCTTCCTTGTTGCTATTACCTCGGCAAGGAGAGTGTCAGAACTTCATGCTCTCTCTGTTCGTCCCCTTATTTGGTCTTCCACAAAGACAGGGTATCCTTGAGAACTAATCCAACCTTTTTGCCTAAGGTGGCCTCGAAAAATAATTTGAACCAATCTATTGACCTCCCTGTATTTTTCCCTAATTACTCACAGATCGGAACAAGAATTACATTATCTTGATGTTCACCGCCAACTCAGATATTATTTAGACAGAACAAAACAATTCAGGAAATCCGATCAGCTCTTTCTTTCTTATGCTGAAAATAAGAAAGGCCTTCCTGTCTCCAAAGTGACCTTATCTAGATGGCTTTCTTCCACCATCTCCGAAATCTATCAGCTCAGCGGAAAACAGCTGTGCTCAAAACCAAAAGCGCATTCAACCAGAAGCTTAGCCACTTCCACAGCTTTTCAGGCTAGACTTCCATTAGACACTATTTGTGCAGCAGCCACTTGGGCCACTCCTCATACTTTTGTTTCTCATTACAAATTGGATTTGGCCTCCAGGGATAGAGCCAGTTTTGGCTCCACAGTTCTCAAGAGTCTGTTCCATTGAGCCACCCAGGATAGAGGTGCTAGGGACGCGGTCCCATCAAGCAAGAATGAAGGCGAGATTGACAACTTAACATTGAGAAGTTATGTACCTACCATAACGTTCCATGTTAGTTGTCTTCTCTTGCCTTCTTTCTTGCGACCCTCCCTCCTGCCCCCTGGCCTGGACAGACCTTTTTTTCTCCCTATATGGAAGATTACTTCTTAAGACCAGCTAGTTGTCTGGTCTTCCTTATAGCCCATCCTTTAGGCTTTTTGCCTTTCTTTCCTTCTGGGAAGTTTTTTGTGCTAGGTGTTATTGCCTATAGGTACCAAACGAGATCTGGGTACTTACCGCCTTGCATCATGGGATATGGGGCTGCCTCGAGCTGGTAAAAGTGACTCTCGAGCTTAGCAAAGTGCCGAGTCGGAGCCTAGGATCGGCTCCGAACCCATCAAGCAAGAAAGAAGGCGAGAGAAGACAACTAACATGGAACGTTATGGTAGGTATATAACTTCTCATTTCCTGCCTTCCTGGAACTAGTGTAGTCCAGATACAGATTTGCTGTATCCAGGACTGTTTGTAACTGTAAGCTTCTGAGTGGTGCCAAAAAGTCTGTTCAATTTTTCCCTTAGATCTCCTAGTTCTCTCCTCTCCTCTCCTGCACCTTTACTATTTTATTAGTCTAGCACTTTACCAAACTTCTTGTAGCAATTATTGTAGCACACAAAAGTGCTACCAGTTCTAAACATTCTACAAGGAAACAGCTCCAGTACTTATTATTAATGCCCACACCTCCAAGCATGTCTAAAGGTCCGTTCCTTGTGCTTTCTCCTATTAACCTGATGAGCTTGGGCATCCTGAGGCAATGTAGCGATTGCCTCATGTACACTGACAACCCTCTCCTCTTACCTCCCAACACTCAGACTTGCAAGAGATGCACTTCTATATCCAAAATGGAAGCCATGCACTCTCCAGCCAAGACCAGAATAGCTGGTCAAAAGGAAAAGGTCAACACTTGCACCACACCACATGGAACACACAGTCCTCCAGAACATGCACCAGCACTCCTTCACATAACACAAACCACACACCCACCTTCACGGAGGCTCTCAATAAAAATCTACCCAAACAGCAGAGACCTCCAAGGCAGAAACGCACTCTACCACCACAACACAACACTAATCACAAGAAAAATAGCTCTCCTAAACAGTGTGCACTCAACCAAAGCCCCTAAGGCAAAACAGCATGCCCAACACACTAGTCATAGGTGACTTGATAGTGAGGCACACTGATGTCCCACTGACTAGGTTGAATAAGGAGAAAGTAACAGTCAACTGCCAGGATCCACCACATAAAGCACACACTCAGGTCCCTCAATAACAGGAACAAATATGACTCTGTCATTGTACATGTGGGTGTGAATGACCTGAGATGTACTTACATGGACTACATGAAAAGAGACATGGAGGAGCTCTTGGATTATGTAGCCCAGGCAAGTAGACACTAGCCCTGAGCAGCCTCCTACCATCATCCAGAATGATACCGCAGTACAAGCAGAAAATGATTAATTTCAACAATTGACTATGTTTCTGGTGTCAAGGGGATCCAGTATCTGCCTGGGATGACATGACTGATGGACCTCTATGCTTTGTCAGAGATGGCCTGCATCTGTCACCCCTGGGCTTCCGGATACTGGCCAAGGCTCTAGCCACCTCCACTGTGCCTTTTTTAGGCGGTGTTCCAAAGACCAAATCACCACCATAATAGCTACAAACAAATGCAATCTGAGGGTCATGCTGCTCAAAGCTAGAAGTCTAAATCTCAAAATGCACTCGCTCAAAGCACTCCTTAAAATGGAGAACATCGACACTTGTGCTGTAACAGAGACCTGGTTCAAGGCAGCAGAAAGCACTCCTGCACGACCAGCCTATAACTCATTCCACACCTTTCGGCCCCAGAACTTGGACCAAAGCTCCAAAGGCGGTGGTGTTTCCATATTCATAAATGAATCGCACACCTCCAGACTGGTAGCCCAACATAACCCATCAGAGATACTTCAGGTGCAGCTAACATTGGGTAAGACAGTAATTCAGGTCATAGCCTGCTATAGATCCCCAACCATGACCCAAGAGTCACACTCCACGTTCCTAAGCACCCTGGAGAATATTAGGGTCCAACCTAACACTCATACTGGGTGACTTCAACTACCCCTCCATTAACTAGGAAAACTACTCGTGTAGCAGTACACTTGCCCAGTGCTTCCTGGAATTCATTAATTCCAATGCCCTGGACTAGCTTGTTCTTATCCCCACTAGAGGTAGCAACATCCTTGACCTAGTCATTACTAACATGTGCGACCGTTGCTCTATACCAATAGTCAACTCCTCTCTGGTTAGATCCGACCACAAACTAATCCCCTTGGAAATCCACATCCCTCCCACCCCCCACAAAGGTAACCACCATGAAAAACTTCTCCAAAGCTAACTTTGGGCTCCTAAAAACAGAGGTGGCTAACTTCACGGCACCCATGCAACTGGTTAACAGCTGCATGACCACCGAATCACTACACTAATGCCCTGTATGAACACGTACACAAATGCATGGATCTCACCATACCCAATAGAACCAAGACGCTCTCTTCCAAAAAAAGGAACCCAGTCTGGTGGTCCCCTGCCATAAACAAATTCTACAACAAAATGAGGAAACTGATGCGAAATAAGGTGAAGTCCCAAGAATGGAAAAACTCCCTTATCAGCCTCAACAAAAAGTTAAGATCCCTCCCCAAATCCTCTTAAGCTAGCTATGAAAACAGCATTGCAGCAGATAGTAAAGGCAACCATAAGGCCTTCTATAGTTATGTAAAGAATCTCCATGGCAATACCCAAATTTGCTTTGAGCTGTTGCACAATGGCACTTCCTATACTGAGCCAACAGATATTGCCAATATATGGGCTGACAGATTCAGTGCTAACTTTACCCCTCCCCCCCAAAGGACCAATCACAATACCAGTATTACTGCTGCACAGGTTAAAACAGTACTGTCCAAGGCCAAGACTACAGTTTCTATGGGACCTGAAAATATCCCTAGCTGTGTTCTACACGAATTACAGAATGAACTGGCACCTCACCTGTGTGCCCTGTTCAATCACAGCCTCACCTCAGGCTTTGTCTCTACCAAATAGCACACTACTACGAGCGACTACAGACCCTGGGGACTATTGCCCTTATTAGCCTGACAAGTCTGATATGCAAAGCTATGGAACGCATCATTGTGGACCTAATAAGGATATAGAGAATCTCTAAACTCTGGATCCCACACAGTTTGGTTTTGTGAAGGGTAGATCATGCCTGCTCAAACTGGTTGACTTCTCTGAGTCTGTCACCAGAGCTGTGGATGAAGGCAAGGTGGTTCATACAGCTTACCTTGATCTGGCCAAGGCCTTTGATACCATTCCCACTCAGGAGTAATAGAAAAACTCACTAAGCTAGGCATCAGTCCCTATATCACTAGGTGGGTTGCAAACTGGCTCACAGAGAGAACCCACAGTGTGAAAGTAGCTGACTCCCAAGTCAGACTGCCGACCAGTCATGAGTGGAGTCCCACAGGGTTTGGTCCTGTGTCCTCTCCTGTTTTGGTATCTACATCTCTGAACTCCAAGCCAACATGAATGAATTCTGACTGACAAAGTTCAGACAGTTGGGAGCCATAATTAACTCCCCAAGTGATGTTGACATCTTACAGAAAGGCCTCACTGAGACCAATGACTCAGAACCATGGCCTTAAGCTCAATGCCAAAAAATGTGTCATCTTCCCCTTTAGGAAAAACCGGTTCCCATGAATTACCATGTCAATGGTAGTCCACTGAACACAGAAGGCGTCATGAGAGATCTGGGAACACAGGTTGACAGCAACCTCTCTTTTGACCACCACATTGCCACTGTGATCAGAAAGTCCTTCTATGTGACACATCTCATTACTAAGGGTTTTGCATCCAGGAAGAAAGAGGTCATTGTTTCCCTCTACTCTTCCCTCATTAGGCCAGTCATAGAGTACAATGCCCCATTTGGAATGTACCTCACTAGACACCTGCAGCAAGTGGAGAGGCCGCAAATGTACCTCACAAAGAGGATCCTAGGCCTTAAACACTTGTCCTATATGGACAGACTCAAAAAAACTCGTTATTCTCCGTCTCGTATCACCTACTTAGAGGTGATCTCTGCTTGACCATGTCTGATCCAGCTCTGTTAGAAATGCTACATCTAAAAAAATCCCAATCCCTCTGCACTAGACACTCCAGAGACCTCAACCCCATTACCACAATCAACAGAACAAGCTGGAGGGACAGGTTCATAACCCAGAGACTACCCGTGCTATGGAATAGACTTCCCATACATGTCGTCAAGCGGAGTGCCTCACTAGCCCTCTTCAAGAGAAATCTTGATGAGTGGATGGGAAATAGAAAATTCACCCCAGGGATCACTCCAGTGGCCCTACTCAACAGAGGCACTGGGAACTAAGGTTGGGTGGCATGATGCTAGTCTAATCCTATGGGCTAGGCTTGTAAAGGCTCCAGGGCCATTAGCCTAGTACACACCTATGAACCTATTAGCAATCAATACCCTATAAAATGCAAACATTCTGATGATGCTTGCTGATTATGAAATGTTGCAAAGAAATGCCTTTCTGTACAGGTATCCACAAATACAGGATACAAGTATGTTGTAACAAAAACACCCAAGGTGTTATAGGCTGATGCAATACCAATGTTGAACTGAAGGGCATGCCACACAGTCTGCTCTGAACACTGACACAGCAGGCATCCATTTAGTCTGTGAATAGGCAGGCTATGCACAACTGATTGGTCACCGGGAAACATATCCACACATACAAGTGTGCCAACCCATACATTATAAGCAGCAGTCAAAGCAGTACAGATTTGTATATAAAACATCCACCTTAAAATGTGACAGATGCACAAACCCGACTGTCAGTTTTTCAAATGTAGGCTACAACCTAAATATCTGCAGAAAACATGGCTTGATGCTAAATGATATTTCAACACATTTGGTTTTCAGTCAGATTTTTAAGCACAGGTATAGTGCGATTATTGCACTTACATTACTGATGCATGAAAGGTATTGAAGCATTCTCAGCAGTATACATGGCAATAATAAAATACAGGCTTGTAACAAAGATCAGATATTTTTTCTGTTTTGTTAAATTAAATTTAAGCAACATACTCTCTTCCTCCACTGCCCATCAAGCCTGTGCATCTGCTTGATGCACAGGGCATAATTCCTTGTCTAGTCTTCATCTCCTGAAGAAAAGAACAACTTTGAATGATGTAGTTCTAAAACAGGGATATGATTTCTCTGATCAGGTTCTAGAAAAAATACTTCTAAAGAACATCAGGTAATCACCATACATATTTTGCAATATTGCACATGGCCGTTTATGATTTTTAACACAATTTGGAGGATGTGAGATTCAAACCTACAACTCTGATGTACATCCAAAATCTAACCTTAGAGACTATTTGCTTAGCTAAGCCATCTTGATTGAAAGTGTATGTTGTGAATGCAGTGAAATACATGGGGGGGGGTTATGATATCACTTGGATAGGGAAAGGGCTGCTAATATGGATAGTGCTTAGAAATGAAAAAAAAACACATGCTGGGCATGTAGGTAAACACTTAGCAAGAATTAATTCATGTCAGCACTGTGGTCACAACCATTAACAGCAGTGGAAAACCTTCATTCTTCAGGCAGTGGGACAGTGTCACTTACCATATAGCTTCTTTTAACAGAGACGTATTGACACAGTAAGGTATAAGGGAGGACTACATTTAAAGATATTCCTTGGAAAATTGCACATCACAGAACAAATGCATACATCACTGTATCTCCCTGTTTTGTATTTCAGTTGCAACTCTGACCATCTGACTCCTTCAAAAGGTAGGGATGAGGAGGCATGGCCAAGATGCAGACTGTTTGACAGAAGTCCCATTAGGGATGAAAGTGCTTAAATGTCATTTATACAGTTAATAATGTTTGCTCTGAGTAAATGAATTACTTTGGTTTGCTGATTTTTGGTTAAAAGCATCATTTCTTGGCCCTGCTATCAGAAAGATATTTCTAACAGAATAATTTAAAAAAAAAAAAAAGAAAAGTTATATCTTACCATAACATTCCATCTGAATTGTTGATTTTCCAGTCATAACTAATGGGTTCGGAACAGAGTCTGCCTTGTACCAAGCTTGCGTGCACCAAAAACTCTCAAGCTAATCTGCTACCCACAATGCCCTTTGCTCAGTTACCTCAGATTGAGTTTGCATGCAACATATAGAGAAAGAATAAGCCAGAGGCCATCTCTGTGCAGAAACCCTAATACACCATGAAGACCCAGAAGATCTGCCAGGAACCTTAGGAGGCGGTCAGTGGGAGGATGTGATGACTGGAAGAAGATCAACAACTCAGATGGAATGTTATGGTAAGACATAACTTCTTTAGCTGAAGTTGTTAATCTTCCTATTTATCACTGATGGGACCGAGTCCCCAGTTACTTGGAGAACCTGGGTGGCCCTTATGGAAGAACATTCCTGAGAATCCTTGAGCCAAAGGCCGCTCTTTCCCTGGAGATCCAATTTGTAATGCTTGATAAGTGTGGGGTTTAGCCCAAATGGCAGCTGCACAAATGTCATCCATGGAGGCCCTAGAGTGGAAGGCAACAGATGCTGCAATAGCCCAAGTTTAGTGAGCTTTGATTTGGCCCGGCTTAGATCCCTCCGTAAGTGAATATGTGAAGGAAATGCAATCCCTGAGCCATTTAGACAAAGTAACTTTTGATACTGCACCTCCCATTCTAGGGCCTGCAAAGGAAATGTAAAGCTGGTTTGACTTGCAGAATGATTTAGTTCTGTCCAGATAAAAGTGTAATTGTCTATGAACATCCAGGGAATGTAGGCAGTATTCTCCCTTGTTCGAGTAATTTGGGGAAAAAAACAGAGAGCTCAATGGACTGGTTAATGGAAAAGTCAGAAACCACTTTGGGGAAGAAGGATGGGTTAGTTCGAAGTGATACTCTGTCCTTATGAAAGATCAGATAAGGGCTCTTGATACGTAACGCTTGTAATTCCAAAATTCTTCTTGTTGAAGTAATAGCCAACAGGAATAAGGATTTCCAAGATCAGAATTTTAGGTCACAGGTGCCAGCTGGCTCAAACGGGGGCAGAGAAAGAGCCTGCAGAACCTAGGACAAATTCTGTGCCTCCACTGGCTGTCTAATGGGAGGCCTGCTGTGAAAAATACCCTTGAGGAAGGTCTTGCAAAGATGAGGAGATGAGTGGTACTCCTTTAGACCCATTATGGAAGTTGGAAATAGCTGCTAGATGGACTCTGATGGTAGAAGTCGAGGCACCATTATCGAACAGCTCAGCCAAATAATGAAGAATAGTGGCCACGGAGACTGCGAACGGGTCTAGCTCCTGATTACATGACCACATGGAGAATTTTTTCCATTTATCCTTGTAAAGTTTTCTGCTGGATGGTTTATGAGAAGCCAAAGTAATATCTCGAACAGGTGAAGAAAGGATTTCTTGCCTGCCAACTAACGGAAGTGGAGAAACCAAGCTGTCAGCTTGAGGGTGGGCAGATTTGGAGGAGTCCGCCCTTGTAGGTGAGAAATTAGTTCCTGATGAGGTTCTAGGATCCAAGGAGGTCATAACAGATGAAGTTGGAGGAAGGGAAACCACAATTGACGAGGTCAAAATGGAGCAATGAGGTTCACTTTGCTTCTCAACCGAATCACCTTCCACAGAAAGAGGGGAATCGGAAGAATCTGAGAGTAAGCATAAAGGAGACCCATGGGCCAATCGTGGACTAGAGCATTTCTTGGTGACCCCCCCCCCCCCCCAGAGGGGGAAAGAGGGCAAAGTAGCTGCTGCATTTTGCATTTGAAGGGGAGGTGGAAAGGTTGCAACATGGCTGGCCCCAGCGACTGAAAATTTCCGTCGCCACATTCTGGTTGAGAGACCTCTCGTGCAGATGAAGTATGCATCTGCTCAGTCTGTCCGCAATCACGTTGGAGCTCCCTGGGATGTACATTGTGATCAGGAAGCGGTTGGAAGCTATCGCCCACTGCCAGATTCTCATGGCTTCATGACAAAAGGGGTAAGACTTGGTCCCTCCTGTTTATGTACCAGACCACGGACATGTCCGACTGGACAGCAATAATTCCGGACAGAAGAAGCGTATGAAGATCTTGCAATGCCAACAGCACCGCTGTTAACTCCAGGACACTGATATGCAAATTGACTTCTACATCAGACCATGTTGTGCCTTGGACTCACTTTCCCTGGAAGTGGCCCCCCACCCCATCAGGGAAGCATCCATGGTCACCATGGCACTGGGCTGTGGAACTTGGAAGGGACAACACAAAAAATATTCGTCTGTATGCATCCACCAGAGGAGATCTTGTTTGCAAATGTTGGTGATGAGAATCTTTGAGTTCATGGGGTGAAGATTGGGTATCCACTGGGCCTGAAGGAGCCACTGTAGCAATCTCATGTGTAGTCTGGCTAAGGGGACTATGGAGATGGCTGCGGCCATAGATCTTAAGGCTTGAAGAATCTCCCTTGCAGACACCTTGCTTTGGCAGAGCATCACCTGAACTTGTGCCCTGAGTCTCTGAAGCCTGTTGGGAGGAAGAGAAATTAGGCTTGACTGAGTGTTAAATGTTGCCCCTATGAATTCCAGTTGTTGTGATGGATGGAGGTTTGATTTCTTCCAGTGAATGGTGATGCCTAATGACTCTGCTAGGGGCAAGGTGTAGCAGAGGGTCCTGACCAGGAGATGCGCTGTGGGGGCAGAGAGGAGCCAATCCTCTAGATATGGAAACACCTGGAATCCCTGAAGTCTCAGATGAGCTGTTACTACTGCCAGACATTTTGTGAACACACTGGGGGCCATTGAGAGACCAAAAGGCAGGGCTCTGAACTGGTAGCGATTGGCTCTCAGCCGGAAGTGAAGGAGGCTGCTGGAGTGCTTGTCCATCTTGATATGATAATACACATCCCAGAGATCTAATGAACACATCCACACACCCTCCTGCAAATAAGGGAGGATGGACTGAATCATGACCATGCGGAACTTGGTCTGAACTACTGATTTGTTTAGATGACTGAGATCCATAATGGGCCTCCAGACCCCTGTTTTCTTTGGCACCAAAAAGAATCCTGATAAGAACCCTGATCCGCGGGGACCTTTTGGATGACTAGTTTTTTTTTTTTTTTTTTAAGTAGCTTTCGTATCTCTGAAGCTGCCTCTTCCCTTTGACTGGGTGGAACATCGGGAAGGGATTTCAGAGGTCTTGGATAGGAGATTAGTGGAATATGATAGCCTCTGGTAATGATTCTCTGCACCCACTGATAATTTGTAATGGACAGCTAGGCATCTTGGTGCAGAGAGAAACGCGCCCTGACTGCTTCCAGAGGAACGCAATTGGGCAGCACCTCAGGAGCACTGATATGGTCTACCTGAGAAGGAATCTCTGGAGCCCTGGTTCACGGGACCCCCTCTGCCCCGAAAGGGGAATCTTCTGTTATTGGAACCCCCTCTGCCTCTAGAGGAGTCCTCACCACATGTGTCTCGGAAAGGACCTTGAGACTTCTTGTGCCACATTTTCCTACTCCTCTGGTTCCTGGAGAATGAACACTGAGGTTTGGAAAAATGTAGGCCAACGGCAGACAATGTCTTCCCATCTTGTCGCACCTGGCTAGTGTATACTTGACCTTCATACCAAACAGAGCCAAGGGCTCGATAGGGGCATTTAGAAATGAAGACTTGGAGCCCACGAGGTCACAGATGCGCATCCAGGCGTGAAGTCTCATGACGCCTGCACCCACAGCTCTAGCTGCTCCTTCAGTTGCATGTGACAGCAACCTCATGGATGAATTAGATATGGATTCTAGGGTGGAAAGTTGGGAAGCAACCTTATCTTGTGCTCCATCCGATACTTGACCAGCGAGAGTTCGGAGATGAGATTTCTCTGGAGCCTTGTAAAATGTGCCATAAAGTTCAGAGACCTAACTGCAAAGGTCGCTGACGCAAAGACTCTCTTCCCTAACCAGTCCATTGCCCGGGACTCTGTTGTGTGGGTGAATAGCAGTACTCTCTTCGGGAGGGTCCTTTTTTCATGGCAGCCGCCACCACCATAGCATTCACTGGCAAGCCACTGGACCAATGGGGTTGATCTTCTGATTGGGAGAGAACTTTGATTTTCCTGGGGATTGCCTCAATGGAGTCGGGGTTCTTCCAAGCCCATTGCATGATGAGCTTATCCAGCTCATTGGCGGGGGGGGGGGGCACTCGAAGTAGAGGGCCAAGAGCAAAAGGCCTGCAGGAATACAGATTCCTCTAAGGAAGGGGTTGAGGACTTCCAGTCACCCTCTGTTTCAAGATCTCTGTAATGTCCCCGAAGGAGACATCGTCAGAGGGTGACCATGGGGACCCTTCTCCATCATTGTAGTCCATATCCTGTGTGAATGACTCCTCTGGGGAGTCTGTGTGTCTCCTCTTACACACCAGTTTCCGAGGGGGTTCTTCAGTGAGAACATCTGAAGACTTGGAAAGTGAAATGCCATGAACCGGGGTCTCCTGGGCCTTGCGCTCACAGAGTCCTGGGGGGTGGACTTTGACAGCTGCGGCTCAGAGGGAACCGGGGGAATAACTAACTGTGGAGGATTGTTGGCAGCAAGAGCCCTCTCCATCACCCAGAAAGCTGGCTCACTCGAAGAGGAATGGGAGCCCAGAACCGAAGAAGACTGAATTGGAACCGGGGTCATACCCTGCTCCAGAAGGTCCACCCCCAGGACGGAGCCTCAATCAGGCTTGGAGTGGTAGTTACCCTCTGCTCCAACATCAGGGTTGACAAAACCGTCGGAACAGACACCTGGAGCGGGGGCTCAACCCCCAAGGATGAGATTGAGGAAGGGTGGGCTCCAACGGAACTGGCACCCAAAGGGATCTCGGAACCTCAGACAGAGTTGCTGTTGGCACCGAGGAAGGAATTCCTCTGTTAAAAGTTGGGTAGATGAGCCTCGGAAACGAGGGATCCAAGGGAGGAGAGTAAGTAGGGGTTGCTGGAGATATAGACCTAAAGCCAAGAGTGGGATAGGGTCTAGGCGGATTTGAGATTCTCCTAGCAGTCAGCAGTTGATCAAACAGTTGCACCACATCCAGTTCGGAAAGGCTGATGGTGGATCTCACCGATGCACCTGAAGGAGAGTCAGGCCAGTCCAAAAAGGGGCTACAGGCTTGTCCAGCAAACGGGTCTACATTGGATGAGCATCAGGTCCGTGGTGTGTCACAGAACGGCACCGATGATTCCAATTTTGCAGCAGGTAATAACGGTATGGTCGGAGCCGTGAAAGGGCTCGGAGCAGAAGTCACTACAGGAGTGGATGACAGGAACGGTTCTGATGTTGTCGAAACCGATAACGGGGTCAATAGGAATGGTTCCGATGTCATTGTCGGAACCGATAACAGGGCCAAAACAGGTAAAGTTGGTGCTGATAAAGAAATGAAAATACTGGTTGGTATCGAAGACGTAATACTGGTCGGTATCTAAGATGTCATACTGGTTGGTATCAAAGAAGTAGGTGCCGGTGTGGGCGCCGATGAGGCTACCTCTGTAAACTTCATTGGAGCAGAGCTTGGAGTTGATGTAGTAGTCTGCACCAAGGAGGCAGAACGGTGTTCAGACGATGACTTGTAGGCCTTGTGCTCATGACTTTTACATCTGTCATTGGCCGGTGAAGAGGGGTCTGATCGAGGACGTTTCTTATCCAAAGCAGGACTGGGTGAGGCCTCCATCGCAGAAATGGCCTCCGGGATAGGCGAAGCAAGCAGGCCCTTTAAAACAAGTTTGTTACGACGTTCATTCAGCGTCCGCTGACTGAAACTAGCACAGATATCACAAGGGGGGGTTTGCCGACAAATGTGGAACCCCCAAACAGTAACACATTCCTCACGGCGGTCACTATTCAGCAGTTTACCACTGCAAGAAGAGCAGTGTTTAAATTCTGTAGTTCCCTTCTTGTTAGACATTCCAAACACACACTCGCACACAAGGGACAGAGAGAGGAAATGGAGGAGAGAAAGTAAATACCAACAATGGCAATGATACCGTAAAGGTAGAAGGTTAGAGATACCAAGAAATTACCAACAATGGTAAGAGAGAAATACCTGTGGGTAGAGCAGTTTCAATTTAGAACAACAAGAACAAGTTATAAGGAAGAAAAAACTTTTTCAAACTATTAAATCTTTAAGAAAAAAACAATTAGCTGGAGTGCTCGGTGAAACGCTGCTATATGGCTGTGCGACAAACGAGATCTGAGGTAACTGAGCAAAGGGCATTGTGGGTAGCAGCTTAGCTTGAGAGTTTTTGGTGCATGCAAGCTTTTTATAAGGCCGACTCTGTTCCAAGGGCTGGGAACCAAACCATCAGTGGTGAATGGGAAGAAGATTAACAACTTCAGATTGGATATTGTAGACTTATTATTTTTGCTGAGTTATTTCTGCTAACATTATTGGAAGTCTATATTTAAAAATTGCCTTAAATCATTGTTTTTTTCTGTCAAATAAGAAGAGAGAGCATCAACTTCTACTTAAAATGAGCGTCTTAAAGAAAATCTTGCAGGACCCGACAATGAAACAAAGAACTTCAGTCTTTATTAACCAGTATGCAGGACTTATCTATCAAATTTGACAAAATGAACAATAACACCTTTAAAGAGAAATGTACAAAAGCAAATAGAACTACTACAAGAACTAATAGTACAGCAGAAATCTTTAATACCGGATATGGAAGAGTCGCTAAATGATGTGGAGGGTAGACTTACTGAACAAGAACTTCAGCTTAATTTTCTCTCCAAGCAAAATACTTCATTACTAAATAAAATAGATGACCTAGAGAATAGGTCAAGAAGAAATAACCTAAATATCTATGGGCTGCCAGAAAGGACAGAGGGAGAAAACATGGTGAAGTTCCTTACTTCATGGTTACTGGATGGCCTAAAATTGCTAGAATCTCTTTCATATGGGATTGAAAGAGCCCATAGATCTTTAAAAGTTCCTTCTTCACCCAACATAATAAAGATGAGCTCAAGGTCAATAATAGTCAATTTTTCTTTAATCACAGGACAAGGAACTTATCCTGAAGGCAGCATGGTCAAATTCACCAATTAAATATAAGGACAACACAATCAGACTTAACTATGATTACTGAGCAGGAGTAATTACTAAAAGAAAATAATTCTTGCCTTTGGTAAAGGAACTTAAAAAAGACAACTCAAAGTTCACTTGTTTCCTGCAAGAATAAAAATATTTTTTACTGAAGGACCCTAAACATTTGACACATTGGAAGTAGCTGTATCTAATTTATCAACTAACAAGACTTGGATAAAGTGGAAGAAATGGATTGGAATAGTTTCTCTTTAAGCCATCAGGCAGAAGAAGTGAATGGAGTACAAATGACAAGAAAAAAACTAAGAGACAAATGGAGGGCATGTATCATTCTTTTCAGTTATGCCTCTATTACCTAATAGTATGTCAAATCTATAAAACAACATGAAATACAAGGCAAGCAGGGTGCCTTATAATGAAAGGAATCAACCTGAAATAAACAAGGTACAACAGTTCATTATTTTATAATTATCTATATTTATAATGTCACAGATCATAAATATCACACAGATAAGCTTACTATTTTCCATCTATCTTTTATTAATAGTACTAAAACAGTAGATATTAAACCGGGAAAAGCCAAAAGACACACCAACAACAACTCAAACAATAGATATTCTTAACATTAAACCTTATTTCTGTTTGTAATAAGAACAAGAAAAATAGGAGAAAAGGGGGAAATACTTAATGTTCCTTACATACTGTTATATAGGCTTTGATATGACACAGCTCAACATGCTGCAAAAAATAACCTTAACCAATCCTTTAACCTTGCTTCATTGAGTAAAGAGGAGCACAATTATAAGGCAATTAGTTTGAATAAGATGCTATCAGAAATTATAGTGTTATTAAATATCTTTAGTTTTACTGCAGAATACTTTTACTTAAACTATGTTAAGAACTACTGAATGCTAACAGTAAAAATAAAGTGAAAAATATCTTAAACTGTTTTAGTTTTACATCACTAGATGTACCTTTTTTACTTCGAAAACACTTATTTACTTCATTGAGTGCTGTTTGAGGGATGGGATAGCTATAAGAAATATTCAAATGCTCGCGTCCCCTTTAAAACTATCTAAAAGCTTCACTTACTTGATTTTCAGCTTCCCACTGAGATTGTGAGCTGGCAAGCTTGTTTTTTTTTTTTATTCCCTGAGTGGAATACATCCAATACCACTATTAGAAAACATTTAATTCCTTTATGAACATACAAATAGCTCAAAAAGAAACTAAACAGCCCAGCATGATGTAAGCACTTGGTTCAAAGGTTTAGCTGAGCTGTTTAAGTCTTCAATGCATTTAAAGTGACAGGCAAATAATTTTAACCCTAAATAAACAGTATTGAAGTAAGCTCAAATTAGTGTGAGAAATACATTAAAACATTGAATGTAAATAAGTAAAGTTTCTGCATGATTCTGATGGCTCATCTGGCTTGATATTAAACATAAATTACAAATAACAGTGGCACACAAGTACATACCCCAATGCAATCAGTAAAAAAAGTAAGTAAATGTCTATGCTATTTTATCATAACCTTTTCCTGACACCAGTAGTCTATATGAAAATTATAAAAACCTTAACTAAGCAGGCAGAAGTTTTAATTTATGGATTTATTAATTTTAATGGTATACCAGACTGAAAATATGTTACAGCTAACATATATTATACATATAAATAGTAAGATCAAATATACTTCATAAATTTAACAGTTTGTCATGGTTAACTCTTCAATAGTGAAGGATGAGGTTGATCTTTATTTGCTATCTGAGTGCTGTGAATACTTAGTTGACAGTGTTATACAGTCATCAGACAGCAGTTAGTTATAATAAAGATGTTCTATATGAAGCACACTCTATATAAAAGGTAAGTAACCTCACTGAATTCAAAAGGTTACAAAGAAAGATGGTCATTTTCATTATATGACAGAGGCTAAAGAACAATCATTGAGTATATGAAATTCAGTTTCTGTCAAGCTTGTAAACTAACCACCAGTAAGCAAAGCTAGATAATAATTGTATAACATATAAATTATACTTTATATTACCACATCTTGTCACTGCCTGCTATATGGTATGTTGAATATTTATTTTGAAATCTTACACACACTTATAACTACTCATAGAAATGCACAATCTCTTTTGGCACTCTTTTTTTATTATGGGTTTCTCTATACTGAAATAAAAAAAAAAAATTGGGGGTGCCTCTATAAGAATATACAAATCCTTTAATGGCTTCAGTTGCTGTTATTAAACATTTATTCCTTAAAGAGTTACCTTTATAGTAACTCACATCCGTTATACTAAAAACATAGGATGAGTGCTAGAAAATATGGTTATAAAGCACAATATATGAAAGGCAAAAATTAATAACATCTGTTGCTGTTTATGTTTTATATTAAAGTAACAAAATTACAACGGTGTTTGATTTATGGAAGCAAAATCATAATGCTGTTGGAGGAGATCATAAATATTTTATTATATGAATATTAACTGTAGCATAGATAAAGACTGATTCACATATAATACCTGAAAATGGTTTTGCACTAAACAAGAGTACTGGTGCATACGTCTGATATAGAATATATGAGTACGATATAAAACAAGCATATTAATTCCTTAATATATTATCTTTCAGACACATGGTTTCACATTAATATGGAGAATATTGCATCACAATTAGAAAAACTTATAATAAGATGTATATAGTGTGTGTTAGAGTAAGATTAACCCTTTTTGTATAAATGTTTTGTGTAATTCTGTTTGCAAAACTAAATAGTTAAAAGTCAAGCCTAAATGTAACTATGTTGTCTTTGCATCTAACAATATGCTATAACAACTCCATGACTGTTTAAAATGCTATTTAAATACAAATCTGTACATATAAAAAAAAGTCTTATATTAATTAGATGTAAAATATCATAATCTGCTTTCTGTTATAAAAAGTGTTTGTTGGTAGAGCTACAAGATGATTCTGAATAAAGGATTTAGTGGGATAATTTGAATGGCTAGACAATCAAGGATGGAATGCTTTTTCCCCATGAGAGGGTTTGGTGGTTGTTTTGTATATCAATACTTTAAAGTATGATTTTTTTTTTAATGTTGTTCTATTGGGTGTCTATGAAGTGCATCAACATTGTTACAAGAAGAAAAAAAAACAAGTCATTCTCTTCATTTATACAATGTTATAACGAACATATGAATAAAAACAAAAGAATAATTAATCCAATTGCAGATTGTATTTCCATTAATGTAAATTGTCTTAACAATAACTGTAAAAGGGGAAGCCTTCAAAGATATTTGAAGATGTGTAAAGCACAAATAGTATTCTTACAAAAGACACATCTCCTTCATGAAGATATAGATAAAATCAACACCAAGAATTGCACAGTACTAGTAAGTTCTTATAAGCAGAAACAAGAAAGAGTAGTGATACTATGGAGAAGTACTACTTAAATGCCTAAAATTATAAACTTGTACCATGATAGCTCAGGAATGTTTTGCCTAGTGACAATATCTATTAGTGAGAAGATATATACAATAATAAATACTGGATACCAGAACTATAAGTCAAAGTAGCCAAACAACATTTAGAAGACATTGTATAATGTACTAAATGCAATATAATCATAGGTGGAGACTTTAATTGTAGTTTAAAGGAAACTGACACAAATGCAAAAAATACACATAAGAAATCACCATTGACAAAGGTGCTTTCTGACTTTGACTCTTTTAATTTAGTTGACATCAACGAATATGCTGAACCAAGTACAGTGTTCTTCACGCATTGATAATCAAGAATAGACCAAGTAAATGTATTATAGGACCTAACTACTAAATTAAACACAGTTAAGACAATTGTGTGTCCACTTTCAGATCATTTATTTTTGAACTAGAGTTAAACTTTAAACAAAGTATAATATTAACAAGGATACAATCTTACATAACATTTAAAGATTTCAAGGATTTTTATACTATAGAGATACAAACATTTCTAGACATAAATCTTACTAAAGATATAGCTGAAATAGTCGTATGGGATGCACTGAAGTCATTCTTATAGGTTCATAGGTTGGTACTAGGCTATCGATCCTAGTGCCTATACAAGCCTAGCTATAACAATTCCCTGGACCCCTGACTAGCAGGGCAACTAACATGATCCCTGGGGTGAATTTCCCATCCAATCATCAAGGTTCCTTTTGAAGACGGCCAAGAAGGCGCTCTGCTTGACATGTATGGGCAGTCTATTCCAGAGTATGGGGAGTGTCTGTATCAGGAACCTATCACTCCAGCATGTTTTGTTCATTGTGATGACAAGGTTTAGATCCCTGGAACGTGTGGCTCTGAGGGATTGGGATTTCTTTAAGTGGAGCATGTCCAACAGCTCAGGGCATGACATGGCCTTGTATGTTAAGCAGAGATCGCCTCTGAGTAAATGATATGCCACAGAGTATAGCTGGAGTTCTTTTTAGATGGTCAGCATATGGCATCTGCTTTAGGGCTGTGATTCTTTTAGTGAGGCATTTCTGTGGCCTTTCCAGCTGTTGCAGATGTCTTGTGAGGTACATACCAAACGGGGCGTTATACTCTATAATGTGTCTGAGGGATGAGTACAGTGGGACAACAACCTCCTTTTTTCTGGATGAAAAGCCCTTAGTGATGATGTGTGTCACATAGAAGAATTTCCTGACTGTTGTGGCAATGTGGTTATTGAAGGTGAGACCACTGTCCACCTGTGTCCCCAAGTCTCTCATCGCACTTTCGATGTGTAGTGTACTGTCACCTATGTGGTAATTCATGGGTACATGTTTTTTTCCAAAGGGGATAACTATGCATTTCTTGGCATTAAGCTTGAGCCCATGGCTCTGGAACCAGGCATCTGTTTCTGTAAGGCCCTTTTGTAGAATATCCACATCATTTGGCGATTCAATAATGGCTCCCAGTTTGCAGTCATCTGCGAACTTTGTTAGCCAGAGCCCTTAGTGTTGGCCTGTACTTCAGAGAAGTAGATGCCAAACAAGTGGTCCTAGGACTGAACCGTGAGGTACTCCACTTGTCACATGTCTGGAGCTGGATTTGGAGTCTGCTACTTTTACAGTCTGGGTTCTGTCAGTAAGCCAGTTGGCAACCCATCAAATGATGTAGGGATTTATGCCCAGCTTAGTAAGTTTATCTATGATTCCAGAGTGGGGGATAGTGTTGAAGGCCTTGGCAAGATACAGATAGGCTGTGTGGACTGCCTTACCCTCGTCCACAGCTCTGGAGACTGATTCGAAGAAGTCAATCAGGTTCAGGAGACAAGATCAGACCTTCAGGAACCCAAACTGGTTGGGGTCCAGTGTTTGAAGGTTGCCAATGTCTTTGTTTATAAGTTCCATGATAATGTGTTCCATGCCCTTGCAGATCAGGCTTGTCAGACTGATGGGATGGTAGTTCCCGGGATCCTCTGGTGGAGTGGGATAACTGTAGCTGTGCGCCACTCAGTGGGCACGAAGCCTGAGGTGAGGCTATGATTAAACATGACACTTAGGTGAGGTGCCAGTTCCTTTTGTAGTTCATGTAGTACAGAGCCTGGGATGTCATCTGGTCCCATGGATACTGTATTCTTAGCTTTGGAGACTGCGGTTTCTACCTGTGAGGCCTTGATTACCGGAATTCGGTAATCTTTTGGTATTGAGATGGGCCCTTTAGGGGGTGAGAGGGGGTGAAGTTGGCACTAAATTGATCTGCCAGGATATTGACAATATCCTTGGGATCAGTATATTTAATGCCATTCTGTTGTAGCTCAGAGCAGGTCTGAGCATTGCCATTTAGATTCTTGACATAACTATAGAATGCCTTGTGGTTGTCTTTGGCAATTTTATTTTTGTAACTAGCTTTTGAGGATTTTATGAGGGATCTCAGCTTCTTACTGAGGCTGGTGAGGGAGTTTTTTGCATCCTGGGATTTTCCTCTTTTCTGCAACAGTTTCTTCCTTCTGTTGTATAGTTTGTTTATAGTAGGGGACCACCAGATTGGCTTCCCTTTTTTTTTTTTTTTTGGAGGAGAGCATCTTGATTCTTTTTGGGATGACACAATTCATGCACGAGTGGATGTGCTCGTACAGTGCCTTAGTGTAGAATTCAGCAGTCAAACTTTCAGATCCCGTCTGCATAGGTGTCATGAAGGTTGTTACTTCTGACTTCAGTAGCATGAAGTTTGCTTTGGAGAAGTTTTTTTTACAGAGGTTTCCTTACTGGGGGGTGGGATGTGGATGTCAAGGGTGATTTGCTTATAGTCAGACTTGACCAATGAAGGGGTGACCACTGGTGTGGAGCATCTATCTCCCATGTTGGTAATGACCAGGTCAAGGATACTGGAGCCCCTGGTGGGACAATGGATTAGTTGATCCAGGGTATTAGAATTTATGAATTCCAAGAACCGTTGGGAAAAGGTGTTGGTACCCGAGTAGTTTTCCCAGTTAATGGCAGGGTAGTGAAATCACCCAGTATTAGGGTGTTTGGTTGTATCTTAATATTTTCCAGTATGTTTAGAAAGGTGTAGTGAGAATCTTGGGCCATGGTGGGGGATCTGTAGCAAGCTACAATTTGGATTGCAGTCTTACCTAGTGTTAGTTGCACTTGGAGAATTTCTGATGCATTGTGTTGGGCAACTAACCTGGAGGTGTGAATATCCTTGGTGAATTTGGACACTCCTCCACCTTTAGTGTTTTGTGGCGAAAAGTGTGGTAAGAGTTGTAGCCTGGTATTGCAGGGGTGCTCCCTGGAGCCTTGAACCAGGTCTCCGTTACTGCACAGATATCAATGTTCTCCATTTTTAGGAGTGCCTTGAGAGAGTGCATTTTGAGGTTTAGACTTTTAGCATTGAGTAGCATTACCTTCAGATTTTGCATGCTTGTATCTGTTATGGTGGTGGTTTTGTTCTTTGAACCTTGCCTAAAAAAGGCACTATAGGGGTGGCAAGAGCTTTAGCCAGTAACCTGAATCCCAGGGGTGACAGGTGCAGACCATCTCTGGCAAAGCATCGTGGTTTGTCGATCATGTCTTCCCAGGCAGACAAATACTGGATCCCCTTTAAATGACACCAGAAGCTTAGCCAATTGTTGAAGTCAATCATTTTGTCCTTATATTGTGGTATCATTCTGGGTGAAGGCAGGATGCTACTCGGGGCTAGGGTCATACCTTCCTGGGCCACATGATCCAAGAGCTCTTCCATGTCTCTCTTCATGTAGTCCAGGGAGGCACATCTCAAGTCATTCACTCCAACATGAACAATGACAGAGTCGTATTTGTACTTGTTGTGGAGTGACTTGAGTGCATGCATTATGTGGTGGATCCTGGCACCCGACAGACAGCTGACTGTAATTTTCTCCTTGTTCAGCCTGGTGAGTGGGACATCAGTGTGCCTGACAGAGTCACTTATGACTAAAGTGTTGGGTACATTGTCTTGCCTTAGGGGCTGTTGTTGGGTGGCACACTGGTGTTGTGAGCTATGTGTCACTTTGGTTGTGACTGGTGTTTGCATTTCAGCTTGGGAGGTCCTTGTTGCTTTGGCAGGTTAATGTGAATATGTGTGGGTGTTGAAGGGCTATGAGTTACTTGAGGTGTAGTGCAGGTGTTGACCTTCTCCTCTTGACTGTCTAGCATAATCTTGGCCGGACAGAGCTTTGCTTCCAGTCTGGCTATGTAAGTGCATCTCTCACAGGTTGTAGTGTTGGGTGGTAGGAGGCGAGGGTTGTCTGTGTACATGAGGCAGTTGCTGCATTGCCCCAGTATGTCCAGATTCACCAGGTGGACAGGAGAAATCACTGGAAGCTGATCCTTGGACGTGCCTGTTTAGGTGCATTTTTGTAAAGTACCAGAGTTGTTTTCCCTTACCTTTGCAAGGTACTTTGCAGTTATAGGCTGTTTAGTGCCTATGCTTAATTTCTCCTTATTGACAAGGAGAGTTGAGTGCTTATATCCGTTTCAGGCTTCCTAGTGCTTTCCAGCAGGTTCTAGAGAAAGTGCTAGTCACAGGGGTTCAAATTTTAGTGCTACTACTGCAATACCAGCTAGTTCTAAAGGAAAATTTGAAGAGCAGACTTTCTGGCACCTGGAATAGTTTAACTGTAGCCCCGCCGTGCTGCACGATGCAAAAAATGTGCAAACACATGTTTTTAAGCTATAAAGTTGAAAGGGACAGAAATCGGCCCAAAAAGGCTAATAAAATTACAATTTCAGAGCTGGAAACCACTCCTCTAGTGTTAGGCAGTACAATGCTCACCACTCCCACTGGTACGCAGTAGGACTTCCCTGTGCCACAGAAAAGTCTGGATAGCTCTGAACACAGAAAATAAAGTCCTGAGACGAGCGGAGCCTGGGATGTAGACTATACTGGCTAGGAAAGGTGGGAAACGAGCAAACAGAATAGTTTTTTTTTGGTTAAAACAGGCTAAAAAATGCAATAATACAGTAAATAAACACCGAAAAGGCTAACACACGAGTGTGTAGTCCTAAACAGTAAATGCAATTAAAACTGTACAGAATTAGCAATTTAAAACTTTTTAAATGAAGCAATGCAAGTGCACAACTGAAAAACGATTTGAGACAGTAATACAGTAGAATAAGTAACTAGTCTACATATACAGAGAAGTCTATATATACAGAAAAGCAGCTAAGATGCACTTTAACCATTTGGATGCAGTGCAACCTAGAGCACTTGAGTTGTAGCAATATTAAGGCAAATACAGTTATAATAAATGCACTAAAATATACTCTATATTTCCAGAATATTTCAGAAGCACAGTCTGAACACAAGGAGATTCAGGCAATTTTTTTTTTTTTTTTTGTTTGTTTGTTAAGAAAGGGAGAAAGTGGTAACATGGTATAAAAATAAACACAAACAATGGAACAAAGAATTAGAGTATTTACAATTAAAGGTTGATAAATTAAAACGTATACAAAAAGGAAATACTAATTTAATAAACAAACTGGATGACTTTAACAAACATATGGAGACATTACATCATAAGACCATGCTTAACTTAGATCAGGTTATGCTCCTATTCACTGAAGCCAAAAATTAAAGAAGAATAGCAAATAGAACTAAAAAAAAATGATAAAACCAAACCAAATAAAAGAAATATATAATACTGAGACTAAAAAGAAAGTATCTAATTTAGAAGGAATATTAGAAGCATTCAAAATGCATTTAATTTTCACAAAGTCAATAACCAAAATGAAAACAGAGTCGCAGACTATATTAAAAGCCTTCCTTAAAATATTAAGATTAGATTATTAGAAGAGCAAATAAAACTAATAGATAAACAAATAACAATGATAGAACTTAAATCTCAAGTAAATAAACTAAAATGAAATAAAGCTCCAGGTATTGACAATATCACCCCAGAGATATTTAAGTTACTAACAAATGAGGCCCTAGTGCTATTATTGAATGTGTTTGCATCAGTAAAAGATGGTAAAAAAATCCCTCCCACCTGAAAGTATACAATATCACCAGTTTTGAAACAAGATAAAGATCATAGTGAATGCTCATCATATAGACCAATATCTTGACTTAATATTGTTTATAAAATATTTATGGCAATACATGCTGCTGATAGAAGATCAATCTGGCTTCATAAAAGACACAAACACATTTCCCAATATTAAAATAATCCTGTCTCTAATTGATTATGTAAACAAATGAATGTAATTAGCCTGGGCATTAACAGTACATTTGATTCAGTGAACTGGGATTACCTATGGTTAGTATTAGAAGAGTATATTTTCTCAAAAAGATTTATTCTGCTAATAAAATCTTTATATGAAAAATCATTGGCATATATAAATTTTAGGACCCTGTTTATCCAAATCTATTAAAATAATAAAGGGTACAAAATAATGATGAAGGATGTCTGCTTTCCCCATTACTATTTGCTCTAGTCATTGAACCACTAGCAAACAGTATACGAGCGAACAAAAAAATGAAGGAATTCCATTAGATAGTAGTTTAGAAATGAAAATACAACTATTTGCAGACATCTTACTAACTTTAAAGGATAGTAATAACACTTTAAAAGCCTTATGGGATCTAATTCACTATTTTCAAAATTTTTCAGGTATTAAGTTTAATGTGAACAAAACAAATATATTGCTCATAAATACTGACAAGAAAGATTTAACTAAGGACTACCATAAATATATTCCAGTTGATAACATAATCAAATGCCTAGGCGTTATAATGACAAATAAATTAGATACAATGATTGAATTGAACTTTAAAGAGATCTTAAACAATATTAAAAACCTGATACAAAAATGTAACAAATTCTTCTTTTCAATGGAGGATAGACACTTTATAACTAAAATGGCTATATTTCCTAAGATCTTGTATTTTATACAAGCATGTTCTCTGCCACCTTCTAAATCATATCTAAAACAATTTAATAATCTAATTATTAAATTTTTATGATATCCTAATAAGCCTAAGATAGCTATGAAATATTACTTAGATGAATGGGAAATTGGTGGAATTGGACGGTCAGATGTAGAAGTTTATTCACTGTCAGCTGTCATAAAAAAACAATATTGTGGTTGAATACAGGTTATACTTCCAAATTGAAACAAATAAATGAGAAAATATCGTTAAAATCAGGCTTTGTACCATCAAACACACTGATCTGGTATCTAATAATTTTCTTTGGGTATTTAAGGAGTACATGACAGGGAATAAACATGTAGGCTCTAAATTTATTTATACATTAAAAATATATAAAAACTTTATAAATAATAATCCTAATATAAAAGCTTGGTTGTTCTTGTTGTATCCAATTGCATCTACTCAAAGTAACATCATAACCTTTGATATGGAAGCAGTCAAAACTCTTAAAAACAAAGGATTGATATACTGGTACCAATTTGTGGACTCCGGGAAAGTACTGACAATAGATCAAGTTAAAAGGAAATTTAATTTGGATAGTAGTTTGTGGTTAATGATACAGGATTTAGACAATTTATACTGAACAAACAAGAGATAATGCAACTAGCAGCTAGACAGAAAGCGTCTAAATTCATAGAACATTTAACATTAACTCAACCTGTTACTGGAAAGGGATATCTATCATCTAGCTATAAAATAAACAAAAAAAAGTCTATCAAACTTATGAGATTATTATAGAACAATTAATGGTCAATTAACAAATGATAGAGACAAAAAACATTCTTCTTGTCATGAAACAAACATCTTTCTCACTATACTGGAAACTTTTTACATGGCAGTTTATGCATAGATCCTACTTAACATCACAGAAAATGGTGCTAATGTTTAAAAAGAGCATTGGTTGTTGGAAATGCAAATTAAAAATAAAAGCAGACTGGCAGCATATGTTCTGTGAATGCCAATTGCTTAAGCCATACTGGGACAAAAATAATTACTTTTTACAAACAGTATTCAACGAAAATTTTCACTTATCTAAATCTTTGATTCTGTTTAATGGGCCTGTACCTAACTGTGTTCCAGGAACAAAATATACAATTTTATGGACCCTTCTACCCATTGCAAGAAATAACATAACAATGAATTGGAAGTCTGAATCTTCTCCTAACTTCAAGCAATACAGGAATATTCTATTAACAGTATCGCAGTTGGAAATGAACATCATCAAAGGAATAACTAACTATATATTGCATGGCAAAAAGTAATTGAAATATTGGAGAGTAATGACTGCAGCAAACTTTGATTTGAAAGTTCACATATATAGAAAGAGAATCATATGCTAACTATAGACACCTTTGTAAATAGTTTCTTTTATTATTCATGTTAGATAGTTTTACTTATTATTTTCCTGTTTAAACAATATATACATATTTCAATGTCCTAAAACTTGTATATAACATTTTTCTTATCATTTGAAAGCAAATAAAAATATATTGAAAAAAAAGGATAAGGATGAGGTGGGTGTTGAAGTGAATTTAATAATGCATGACAAAACAACTGATATCCCTTTTAAAAATAATACCATATTGTACAAAACTTACAATGGCCTAGTGCTTGGTACATTGGTGGAGTTGTGAAAAGCTAGCGATGGTGTGGACTACTGTGGTCAATGCAACTTGCCACTGTAATGGGTTACAGACATGGTTATTGTATCTTGGTGCCTTTTGATGCCTTGGACTTGGTTGTTCCTGTGTTTATGTTTTTTGCACTTAAGCTTAAAAATAATTTTGTTCAGCTGTGTACTTTTGCTGTATGGTCTGCATGACAATAAAGTTTTACTTGACTTGACTTTGTCAGACATTAACGGTCTGTAGCAATCTTTACTAACACTGCACTTAAAGAGCTGCTGTTAACAGACCGTTATAACCATGCACAAAATAAACATCAATATCAATAAGCAGTTAGTCGAATAGTCTTCTCCTACATATGTGTGAAATAAACCAAGATAGCAATTTAATGATATGTTTCCGCTATGTGGATCTGAACTCACAGCATGCCAAAATATAGGCATACTGGCCAGTTTCCTTACAGGCCGAGCTAACAGGCAGCACATGTGTCTTCTTATCAAACGGGTACTGCTTGTGTTTATCCATATTCCTGCAGATAATGGATGGATACAGAAACTTCTGACACTTATTGGCCATTATCATCTAAAGAAATAACAGCTATCAACCCACAACTGAAAAAAATATGTATAATCAGTGGGGCAGGCTTTCACAAATGGGACTGTAGTAAAACTGTTCACTTTATTAGGAGGAATGAAGTTAGTTATAAGTTACTATTCAGACATATACAGCTAGAGAGTATTGTATTAGAAAAGTACATCACAGGCTAGTCTGCGCAGAAGTGGGTATAGCATTAGTGATTGACAGGCGCAACGAGCATGTTGTGGTATGGAAAAGACTCCAAGTATATTTTTCTTCATTTTTGTAGGGGGGGGCATGCCCTCCTGCAACCCCTATGTGGGGGATTCTATACTAAGTCTGAGATTATACTACCTTAAGGAAAAGTGCAAACTATGAATAGACCATGAATATTCATGCCACCATTGGTATGAATATTACTTTACTTTCACCGATTGTTGGTTGGTGGGCAGGGTTTGGGTAGGACTTGCTGCTGCTGCTGCACATCCTGCGAGGTACATTTCTAATACAAAGCCCAGCTAGAGTAGGTAACACTGTTGTATTCCAGTGGATAACAATGAAATGCATAGTCATCAGCTGCCTAGGCGCTACAGGCATCAGTGATACATGACTATAGTGGATATGTGAAATTATGTCATATGTTGGAAAATAGATGTACATCTACAAGGTTCAGAATTATGTATATAATAAATTAGCATGGGACTAGAATCCAGACTTATATGAAGCACTGTCATCATGTCTTAATTATCCAGATAAACTAATTGTCAGAACAGCTACTTAATGGTTATAAAAGCCATATAGCATATATATTTGGGACATAGCTATATCTCTAAATTCCACAGGAATACTCAGCCATACATAGGGTTGTGACATTTACTGTAGGGTTCCAGTGGCTGTCACTGCACCTCAGCGATCCCCTGACAAAGCTCTTCTGCTTCACTTCAATACAGGTCATCATAGCGGTGGTGAGCCTGCATTCCAGTCTGGTAGATCTCTGTGTGTTGTCAGTGCTCCTTTAAAATCCTGTTCCAGACATTGATCATCATAAGGTTCCGTGGCATGGCTCTTATCCAATGCTCCACTCCAGCATAAATAGTCAAGATCTGTGGGGTCTCCTCCTTGGTTGAGTTGGGTGCCTGGACACAATGCAGCCTTCTGGAAGTAGCTAACTTGATACTGCAATGGAAAATGTAGTATAAATGTGAAAATGATCACTGAAGTCTCACTCTGTTCACAGGTAGCAATGCTCTGATCTGTAAATGTATCAGAATCAGTATTTAAAAGTGATGTTTATGTCACATTATCAGATCATTGAAAAATAATGGGCATGTGCTACACATACTATGGAACATAACAAAGATGCTAAATGGATAGAAATAGTAAAAGAAAGAATAAGAAGTTTAAAGGTACAGGATATGAAATGGGATGAAGTAAAAGCCAGAGAGGTAGATGGAAACAAAGTTGAGAAAGGCCTCTAACGGGAAAACCTCAGGCCCAGATGCAGTACCTAACTTTTGGTTAAAAGTATTAACATCTTTGCATGAGGATTTAGCCATGAGTAAGAACTATTTGTATGCGCACCCCAAATAGACACCACACTGGTGAGTACCTTACTTAAGAGTGAACCTGCAAGCCACCTTAAAAATTATAGACCAATAACTTGCCTTCCGATGACATATAAACAATACACTGAATTGACACCAACAGAGTTTATAGTCATTTAGAAGAAAACTCAATTATGGCAGTAGAACAAAAAGGCAATAAAAGAAAGTCATATGGAACAAAGGATCATTTGTTGTTAAATAAAGTTATAGTGGAGAACTGTGAAAAGGGGAAGAATCTAAGTATGATATGGATTGACTACAAAAAAGCATTTGATAGTATCCCACATTCACGGATAAAAGAGTGCTTAATAATGTATAAGATACACCCGACACTGACTGACTACATTACAGTAACCATGAAACAATGGCAGACTACTTTGCAATTATTATTATTCCATGGGTAAAAATTCAAAGGGGGATATTCCAGCGTGTCTCTCTGTCACTGCTGCTATTCTGCCTTGCCATTAATCCATTAAGCTGTTTACTTAACAGCTTAGGCCATGGCTATAGTTACGTTCCTAGAAAACAACTGACTTCTCATCATCTCTTTGTCTATGATTTAAAACTGTATAGCTTATTAGGTAAAGAACTGAAAGCGCACAGTTGCAGGTTGTAAAAACCTTTTCAGATGATATTAGAATGTCATCTGGTCTTGATAAATGTGCAAAATCAACCTTTAAAGCAGGAAAACAGCAGAACCTGTAAAACATCAGTTTGGGACAACAATGTCATATAAAAAAAACTTGAGCAAGAGGGAGTGTGTAAATACTTGGGAATTGGTGAAGGATCAGCAATAAAACATGAACAAATGCAAATATAATTCAGTAAGGAATACTTTAGAAGACTTAAATTAATCCTGAGAACAGCACTGACATCTGGGAACAAGATCCAAGCTGTGAATCAGTTTGCTCTTCCTGTCCTAATGTACAGTTTTGGAGTGATTGACTGGCCCCAAAAAGTATTGGATAGATTAGATATTAAAACAAGAAGGATGCTTCATGCTCACCAAATAATTTATAAAAGTCAGTGTATACCAAGATTGTATATTCCCCATTCTGAAGGAGGGATGGGCCTCCTTGAAATTGATTACATGTATAGATCTGCAATCGTGGGACTCCACACATATCTACTGACCTCACAAGATCCAAATGTAGTGAAAGTTTTAAAACATGAGAATAAATCTAAGATGAATTCTCTGCTTAATTTAGCAGAAGCATATCGACGTCAAGCAGGAATGGAAATCAAACTGGAAGTAGATAAAAACCAGGCAGCAACTGGATGTGCCAAAAAACAAAAGAAAGAATATAAGGTGAAGGACCAGATGAGAAGGCAAGAAATGTGGAAAAAGCATATAGCTGCAAGTATAGAAAACTACTGGACGAGCCTCATGTTGATCAAGAACGAATGCAAGAATTATTAAGGAGAAATGAATTCAAACCAAGAAATGAAAAGTTAATATTGGCAGCCCAAGATAGTGGATTATGTACACACTGGTTTACAAAGTCCATTGAACATGTGGGAGAAACAGACAAATGTAGCTTCTGTAAAACCAAATTGGAAACAGTCACACACCTTGTTGCTGGTTGTGACACACTAATGGCAGAAGTACTGTATACTGAAAGGCATAATAATGTGGCGAGACTGTTGCACTGGGGATTGTGCAAACATTATGGTATCGAAGTGGCTGATAAACACTGGAAACATGAGCCGCAAAGCATCATAGAAAATGATGAAGTTCATATCACATGGGATCACCCATTACCAACAGTTCAAAAGATAGATACTTGAAAACCGGATATAGTGGTCCAAGAAAAGAAGACAAAAGTAGCATTGATCATTGAAATCACCACACCCAATGACTATAATGTCTTGCATACAGAGAGATGCAAAGTCATAAAATACCAGGATCTGCAGGCAGAAACGAGAGCAATGTGGAAGAAAGATACCCAGACAGTTCTAATAGTAGTAGGAGCAACGGGTCTTATAAAAAATAATTTACAATCATAATTTAGGTATGTTACCAATCCATGTAACCCCATACGAATTGCAGAAGGAGTCATTACTGAGAACATTGCAGGTGCTGCGAAGAGCACTTTTGGCTGACATCAAAGATTGAAGCAATACTAATTTCATGAACTTTAATCATACTTTGACTTTGGAATGGGGTCCATTCCCGTTATGGTATTAGAAACCCAAAAGATATGGAGAAATTAGAAAAGGCAGTGACATGGTGATACAGTCTGCCCAGAATGGTGACAGTAATATGGATGTGGCTGTAGCCTCAGATATGGAATGAAACTTGTCCAGCCATTCTGAAAATGAGAGGACATTGGATGGTGGATAGGATGAGGCTGGCAAACAACAGACCCAAGTTGCGACTGCTGCTGCTGCTATTGACAGTTCCCCACAAAGCGTTGATCCTGGCCATCATAGTAGACATAGGCATGCAGCTGGTGTGCATTGGCAGGTGTCAGAGGCTGTCCACCTAATCCTATAGGAAATGAATATTTCTTGCAATGTAATGAATCTGACATCCTTGCACTTGCCCATGCCACAGATCGTGTTGAACACCAGCTGGGTGTGCTGCATGAAGAAAAGGAGCTCAGATACAGTATGGTATTGCTATCAATGGCTGTTCAGAATGAAAGTGTTGTTATCTGTGTCATGGTCAGTAGAATCCCTGGATTCTACAGTACCATGGGCAGTGCCATAGTGCAAGCAGGGTTCTGTGTGTCCTGACTGAGATTAGCCAATTGCTGTATGGGAGAGGCAGTCCCCCTCTCAGCAGAACAAACCTTGGCCATTGAGCATCAATGCCTATGCTCCAGTGTGCACACACTTCCACTGCTGGCCCATCTGCTGTTAGCCCAGCAGTCACAACCAGACAGTCAAGTCGCAGTCATGCTCGTTCACTGCCACATGCTGGTGTCACCTCATCAGTCTCCTCTATGGAGAAGCCTGAGCTAAGTATTTCCATATGTGTTAGGGAAAAAGCAGATCAGTGTGGGCTCCCTAGACTGTATTAGAGTAACACAGACAGTTGATCCACTCTGTCCAGTTCTGTCATTCTCACCCCATGACGATGATGATTGCTGTGCAGCACAGTGACAGTGCCATCTGTGTTTGTTGACCTGTCTGACCCCATGTGAGTCCAACATTTTTAATAAACATAGATGACTCCATGTATTGCATTACTTTATCCATACCATACAGTGATATATTTGGCTTGTGATATTAACAGTTCTGCATTATGTCCTACATTGTTTACCTAACTGCAGCTTTTTACAGTGGAGATATAGGATTGTGTTGCACTGATGTGTATCCTTTATTGTGTGCTATACACTGATACAGCAATGTGAGTCTGTATGCATATCTGTGATCCCTGTTGTGACAGATTTGTATATGTTCATAATGTTATATTTAATGGTTGTGGTGTTATGTCTGATATAGTGTGTACATCTAGTCAGTAATTGCCATTAGATACAGTCTGTGCTGCTGTGGTGAAGCAACACCTGAACGTCAGTATTTAATCTGTGTACTCATGTATGTGTGGCTTGTCAAGACAAAGTTGTGGGTCAGATGCTGCCATGTTGTCTGGGAATGCACTTGTGGTTGCACCCTACTTTGCCTACGCATGTGTCTTCTGCCTCTATGTCCTCCTGCTACTCTTCTGATACCTGTGGAATGTCATCTTCAGACATCTGAGGTTCTTGGGGTACTTCACCTATGCCTGCAGCTGGAAGACTGCCATGTGCTTTAGTTAGCATGTTATGCAGCATAGTGCACAATTGTTATCATCTGTGCTTACTTCTCAGGTGTGGATTGCACCGGATCCCTGGATGTGGCTAGACATCTGAACCTAGTTTAGTGTACTGAAAGCTAGGTTCAGATGTCTAGCCCCTTTCAGTACACCAAACTCATGCTGTATGGTGTTTCTGGTTGTTGCATGCACTCTATTGTAGACTTGTGTTTATGGGTGAATTTCAGTAACTGGCTAGTAAGTACACTACCTAGATGCCAGATTAAAGAAATACAGAAAACCTGGAAAAACTCAGCTACAAAAATTGAGGAAGAAACACTGACTAGGGAGAATTCTGCAGCTGTTCAGCAAAAGGTAATGCAACCTTCAATCATGACTTCCAGTAACCTACAGGATGATATAAGACAACTGCATACAGACCTGGTTAAAATAAACAAAACACTGATAGGAAGAAGCCTTAAACAGATATTCAGATGAGATGATAAAACTGCAAAAATTAGAGGTTGAAATGAAGAAAAGGCTGGCTGAATATGAGGCTGCTCAGGAAAAGATGTTTCAAAAATAATAGAATTGGAGGACAGAACACATAGGGAAAACCTGAGATTTTCAACTATACCAGAGAAGCTGGAAGAAAATTTATGAAAACACAAATAAGCAACTGGGCTGATATTCCATAGCAGGACTTAGCTGAACAGACACACCGTATGTATGTTCCAAATCTAGCTATAAGAAAGCAACCTAGACCTTTAATAGTAAGGATGGGATTCTACCAGCAGAAAGAGTTCATTTTGTCAAAACTGTGACAGAAGGACAAAATACTAAAAGTAGGAGACAGCAGAGTGTTTGTGGAGAATGATTACTCACTGTACACCAGGCAAAATAGAAGTACATTCATTCCACTATTCAGAGAATGTCAAAATGCAGGTGTGAGATTCAAACTGCTGCTAAGGAGGAAATACAAAAGTTTGTCCAACAAAAAGTGAGCTGTGAAACAGAAGAGATTCAGCTTTTTGTTCCTCTGGTAATAAAAACCATAGACTGTGCTTGTGAAACCTTTTCCAGTATTTCAGTGGAAAATGTTGGAGAGAAGGAAGAGAGCACGAGAGTTGACTAGAAGAATTGAGAGTACGTTGGAAATGAAGCAGAGACAGGATCTGGCTGATGGAGAACAGTAATAAAATCAGTAACTTAATGTGGGATTATAATGCAATAATTATGTTTGTGAAATATGACAGCAGAAGTAAATCTGGAAATATTGGACGTCTTCAAAATGTGTTTCCTGAGTGGGGGACTCTAAAGTATATACCCTAGTCCACGTCATTAATGTTCAGAAAAAATGCTTTGGGGAGGGGAAGAGAGGGGAGAATGGTAACTGTAAGTAAAGAAAACACTTTCTTTTCTTAATAGTACTGTATCTGTGTTGCATGGTTTTCATTGCATGCTATTTTGGGGTATAATGGGGATTACAAACAGGTGTTTTTATTTTTCTCCCCACTTCTCGTTTTCTTCTTGCACAGTTTTGAGAAACATAGGCAATGTAATGATAAAAGAAGGGGACCTTGGTTAAGGGGGCATGGCTCATGCCAGAGTTCAAATTAATATGCTTTTTTCATTTTTGCATGGGGAAATGACTGATTAAGGACCTTTGTTTTAAGACAGAGAGCAAGTAAATGAAAAAGAACATTGAATAGTATAAGGCTTTTTTTTTCGGGTCTATATCAGAAGATCAAAGTTTAAAAACTTTGAATCTGATATGATTGATACCATATGATTGAAGTCTTGAAACTTTGAATCTTTTAATGGAAATCTCCATATAGAGTGGAAAGGGAAGATTTCCCTTTTCTGCACTGTAGTGCGAACTCGGAGTTGGTATATTTAAGTAGTGGGAGGTGCAGGGGGCTTGCCCCCCTGCTTAGAGCATTTAAATGGTTTGTTTTTGTAGGTTGTTGTATTTTATTACATTTTTGATGTTTCAAGTCATTCGATTATATGGTGTCAACTGTATCAGATTCAAAATTTTTAAACTTCGATAATGTAATATAGACCTTTTTTTTTTCTAGCACTTGCAAATATGTATATTAAGTAGCATTTCTGCAGCTGGTCTTCATGCTTCCATGGAGACAATCTGATAAAGAGAAACTGGAGACAGTCTGGTGGAAGAGGATTGGCTGAGGGACAAGTACAGAGAAATTGATAATAATCATAATGTTCCCCGAAAATAAGCAGAGGTTTTCCCATGTGTGACAGCTTTAAAGATAATACAAAACCAGTTAGACTTGAAGTAGAGTCCTCCCATTTCATTTTTTTTTCAGGCAATGAGGATACTAATATAAACAGGTGCTTTTGTTTTTTCTTGTTCATCCTTCTTTTTCTTTGTTCAGTTTTCAGAAATATAGGCACAACAATGGAAAAAAATGAGGAGAGGAGGAGATGGGGAGAGCAGAATGGTCTGGTTAAGAGAGTATGACAAAAGACAAATCAGTGTGCTTTTTCCCATGCTTGCAGAGGGAAATGACTGGATAAAAGCCCTAGGTTTTATCCAATAACAGGTTTATTACAAAGGATATAAATGAAAAAGAATATTGAATATTGGAAGGCTTTTCTCTGATAAACAATGTACCCTTAGCAGTTTTGTCTCTGTTTTGCATGTCACTAGAAGAAAATTTGGTAAAGATAAATGGCTTGGAGAAAGTGTTTACTGAAAGCATTCAAGTGTTTTTTCTCAAGTGGGAGAGTTGTAAAGAAATACAAAATCAAATAGCACTTACTAATAGCACAAGCTGTACCATGCGTCTTAGCATGACTAAACTTTATTTTTGGCTAATTTTAGCCTATTTGTATATCCATCAACTTAGAACATATGTTCTTATTAGGAAGCAAACACTTCAATATTTGAAGATGTACATAGTTTTTTGTGTTATAGTTAAGTTCATAGGTTTTAGGAGGGTTTTTTGGGGGGTTGCTTGTTCTGTTTAAGGGCTTTCAAAAAAAAAAAAAAAGTTATGTAAGATGTGACATAGGCACAAGTGGATATGACATGAAACAACTGTGTAAAAGACCAACCTGCCTAGCAGTATATACATGTAACATAAACGTTGGAGCTAGACATTTAACAATAGAGCAGTTGTATATAAAAGGTGGTAGCAATAATTATATAAGAAAATGATGTTTTCTGTAATGTGTTTCCATCTGAATGGTCTTAAAGATAAATATAAAAAAGAAAGAGTAGTGAACTGTATTAAAAAATGTAGAGTGCAAATAGCTAAGCTACAGGAGATACACCTGGAAAGAAGTGAACATGTGAATTTGATAAAGAAAATATTTTCAGGATGGTTATTCAGCAGAATACCTGGGACAAAGGAAAAGAGGAGCACTTCTATTAATTGCAAGAGGAGCTCCAATAGTGATAGAAGAGTAAAAAATAATAATAATGGAAGATACGTAGTACTATTGGGCTACTGGCTAGGGAGGAGGATTACACTGGCATACATTTACATCCCCCCTAAAACTGCTATAATGGAGCTTAAGAAAATTTCTGGGAGAAATAATCAGCTTTCAGCAAGGAATATTACTTATAGGTGGAGACTGGAATTTGGTTTGCAACAGTGAATATGTATCTGGGGGGGCCAGAAGAAAAAATATAACACAGAAGAGTAGATTTTTGAGGAAATTTCTGAAACTATTTCACATGGAAGATGTGAATTCAGTACTAGGAGTTCGGAGTGAATTTTCATATTACTCACTGAGATACAAAAACTGCGCTAGGCTAGATGGATTTTATATCTCACAGGAACATGCACATTTAATTGAAGGTCTTGAAATGCACCAATAATAACTAAAATAAAAACACAAGGTAATGAAATAAAAATGAGACATTGGCGGTTTGTCACCTATCGGTTGAAAAGAGAGGAATTTAAGGAATGGGTTGTGGAATTAATTCAGGAGCTACCAGAGAAGATAGAATTATCTTTTGAAAACATAGCTAAGGAGTGGGATAAAATGAAAGTGGAATTTAAAACTAGGTTAGAAATAAAAGAAAGGGAGATATGGTTAAACAGTAACAAGAATTATTTATTATTCATGAAATTGTATAGAAAGCCATGCTATGTGAACCATTTACTATCTAGGGATAGTATGCATTTTTATTTATTATTTTATTTTATTTACATTTGTTGACCGGGAGAGTCCGACTGGACACAAGTCCGTTTTCAGCGGAGGCCTGGGGAGAAAAGCTCCACATTAAGTATTATTTGCATTATACAGTTAAAAAAAATAGCATTTAAATATAGACATTAGTCCAGTTATGGATGCAAGACAAGAAGAAAAACAGATGTAAAACAGCTGAAGAGCATAGTACAATTTTAAATTATGGTGACATGTAAACATGGTTAAAATGTAGATGAGATTCATCAGTGAGCAATTGATACAAACTGTTTTTGAGGTACATAACAGCCATTAGCAGTTGTTGCTACAAGAAGTTAGTATTATGTGGTAGGTAGCTGGGAACATGAGTAGCCAAGCTTGCTAAGAGTAGGTTGTTGATAGGGGGCTGAGAGAGGTAGAGGGTGGGTGGAGTGGATGGTATTAGGGGGGGTTGCAAGGGCATATCTAGCAAGTTTTGAAGTGTGATTTTAGTAAGGATTTAAAGTGGGTGCAATAAGTTACAGAGGTAATTGAGGATGGGAGGGAGTTCCAGAGTTTGGCTATAGTGCAGGAGAATAATGTTTCTCCAGCAGAGTTAATGGCTCTTGTGACCTGTAGGAGGTTTTTGGGCTGGATCTTAGTGGTCTCGTGGTTATGTAGGGTTGGAGTAGATTCTAGAGGGATGGGACTTTTAGTGGTTGGTTTATCAGTTTGTGGGCGAGGGTGAGTTGGTACCATTGAAGGAGGTGGGGGAGCTCTAGCCAGCCCAGTTCTGCTAGTGAGAGACAGTGGTGAGCATGGTAGGAAGCCCCTGTGGCGAATTTGGCGATTTTGTTGTAGCAGGTTTTGAGCTTATTTAGATCACATTGTCTAAGGTTAGTAAATATTGGAGAGGCATAAAGTAGGGTAAAGATAAGATGAGAATTTGCTACCGAAATTTTAGCTGCTTTGGTAAGTAGTTGCTGATTTCTATATAATGCTCCTTATTTTTTGTGCACTTTTTTAATGGTCATGGAAATGTGAATGTCAAAGTTCAGTTTATTGTCTATTTCTATTCCTAGTAATTTGGTGTGTTCTGTAGGATGGATGGTGGTGTTGTCTTTTGCGGTGATGTTAAAGTGAGAGCTGTCTTGGGTAAGTTTGGTGGGTTGGAAGATTAGTAATTTTGTTTTGTTTGGGTTGAGTATTAGTTGGGCATCGGATAACCAAGTTTCAATAGGAGAAAATGCTTCCTGTGTGACTTTTTGCAGTTCTGGTAGGGAGTGGGCTGTGCAGATGATGGTTGAGTCATCTGTGTATTGTATGAGTGTGCCATGTGTTGTGGCTGAGGCTAGATTATTGATGAAAATAGAGAAGAGTAGGGGTCCCGGGATGGACCCTTGGGGAACTCCTATGAAGACTGGTAGTTGGGGGGATAGGTTGTCCTGCCAAACAACTGCTTGTTGGCAGTCAGAGAGGTAACTCTGAAACCAGTTGATGACTGGTTGAGAGAAGGATAGGTTATTGAGAAGAGAGATGAGTTGTTTGTGTGGGACCATGTCAAAAGCTTTAGAGAGGTCTAGGAAGGTAGCTGAGGAGAGATAACCTGCATTTTTATTTTGTAGGATAGTGTTAGAGAAAGAGAGTAAGGCGGTGGTGGTGCTATGGTTAGGTCGGAAACCGTGTTGTGTGTTGGAGAGGAGGTTGTTAGCAAGAAGGTGATCTGAGACTTGAGAATGAATGCATCTCTCTAGTATTTTGGAGAGTGGCAAGAGAATAGCTATGGGGCGGTAATTGGTTAGATCTGTGGAGGGGCCTCCTTTGTGTAGGGGAATTATGTGTGAGACTTTCCATAGTGTAGGAACATAAGTTTCTGACAGAGATCTGTTAATCAAGAGTGATACGAGGTAGGCTAGAGCGTCAGCTGCAAGTTGAATGTATTCACCTGGGAGGTTGTCTGCTGCTAATCTGGTAGTTTTAAGTTTAGTTAGTAGTTGTTTTATTTTGGAGGTAGGAACAGGAGAGAAAGAGAAGCTAGTTGGGAGATTGTTGGTTCTAGTTGATGGTGTGGGTTTATGGGGGGGGTTGTGTTGTCTAGCTAGTGATAGCATGGTTTGTGTGAAGTGATTGTTGAAAGAGGTAGCAATATTTTCGGAGGAGTGAGTTAAGTTAGGAGTAGGTGTACTTACTTTACCTGGGTGGAGGATGGAGTTTATTGAGGACCAGAATTGTTTGGGGTTATGTTGGGAAGAGGTTAGGGCAGACTGGTAGTATTGGATTTTGGCCTGTTTTATAAGCTTTTTGGTTCTATTGCATAGTTCTAGGATTTTTTGCCTAGCATCCTTCTTATATCTTTAAAATGTAGCCAATAATCAGTTGTTCAGAGCTTCTAGGTTAAATGTTCGGGAGAATGACTTTCAGAACCAGATACATATTTCACAACAGTTACGAGATAGAGGTTACGAACCTGATATTATTTCATAAAGTGTAGACTATGTTAAGAGTTTAAGAGATAGTAGGGCCAAACCTTATTTTTCTTGGAGAGGAGATCATAGTTCACAAAATAATAGGAAATTAGATAACACCAAGTTGAAAGTTTCCCGCTACTATTCCAGTGATTTAGCCACCTATATGGATATATTGAGAAAACACTGGATTATTTTAACAACAGATAAAGATATTAACATGTTTATAGAGGATAAAGCAAATTTTTTGTTTAAGAACATGAAGTCTATAAAGAGGCAGTTATGCACCCTTAAAAATAGTGAGAGAACTTACGGCAAGAAACACCTTACCTTGTAGAAAATGTTCTGTGTCAGTATATAGACAGTACAGCCGAGTTTAAAAACCCTGATCAAGGGAAACTGTATTGGTTTAATGTTTTTGCCACATGTAACTCTGAACACATAGCATATTTGGGATATTGTGTTCAGTGTATGAAATTTTATGTGGACAAAACTGATAGGTCACTTAAAGAAAGAATGAAAGAACATGTCTATTACATTGATAAAAAGAATAAAGCTAGTGAGTTAGCAAAATATGTCATGACTACCACCCCTGAGCATAGTTTTAAATTTATGTCAATAGGTAGAATCTATGAAAATATCAGAAAAGGTGATGTGAGAAATGCCACTGAACAGTTAGAGAGTGAATGGATTATCAGGTTAAGAAGAGATTATGGTCATGGAGTGAATGAATTTATACCTATTAAACCAAAATTAAAGTCCAGACCACTTTGTAGAAGTTGATAAATAAATATTTGTGTATTACCTTTCTTATCCCACAGTTGGTTCATTCCCTTTTTGAGTTTTGTTTCATTATATGTATGTAGTGATTATATATATATACTTTTTTATATATTGTTTTTGTAGTTTGTATATGTTTGTTTAGATTTAGGTTATTTTTGTTTTTATATGCATTTAAGTATTTTTTATATAGTAAAGATTTAGTGTAAATTAATGGTTTGGTATCTGTTTAAGTGAAGTATATGTAAGGTCATGTGATTAATGATTTGTAGTTTTGTATAAAAGTTCAACAGACATTCATTTTAAATATTGTATTCTGATGAAGCAGCTTAGTCTGCGAAAGCACTTAATAACCTACATATTTTATTAAATCTGATTTTATGGTGGAGTTTGGCTATCGGTGTGTCTTTACTGTTTTGGATTTGTGACTTTTTGTTTTAAGATGCACTTCAACTGGCTTGGTTTGCGATATTCATTTTTATTCTAATTATTTAGAGGGATTGACAAATGTTAAAGTATTACAAAATAGGAGGAATCTATCAGAACAAGAAAAGGAGCAACTGCAGAATGTTAAACAGAAAATAAGGGATTACCTCGATAATACGCACAAGTTTAGAAAGACTGCTATTAAGCAACTGTTTTTTGATAATAATTCTAGAGCCCAAAAACTTTTTGCACAACGTAGGCAACAGAAAGTGGAAAGTGCAGTCACCAAGTTTAAGGAGCCTATAACAAGGAAGATAAGAGACTCTGTAGAAGTATTAGAAATATTTCAGAAATTTTATGAAATTTTGTATAACATAGTGAAATATGGAAATCAAGAAAAGGTACAAATGGAAATGTTTATGGAAGAATTAAATATGCCAAGGTTAGAGGTAGATGAGGCTCAATTACTAACAGGATAGGAAGAGATGAGATAAAAATGGCTATGTGTAACCAATGTTTTTTTTTCCCTACAGTAGTTGAAGTTCATCCATCTTCCACCACACCATCTTTCCACAAGGATTTGTCAGGTGTGTGTTATGTTTGTCTTCATCACATATGTCATGTATGTTGGCTATGTAATCTAATTGTCAACTCTCTGTTATGTAGATTACATGACCCATATACAGACAAGACCTAATGGTAGGTCAGTATTATCTGTAACATTGCAGTGGGATGTATCTGTCATTTATCTTTAATGATATCCAGCATGTGATGTAAGCACGTTGTCCTGATCTGTGTCATCTGTCTCATCATTTTAGCACATCAACTCTCTGTATCCTTCATTAGCCCATCCAGTGATCATGATGTGGAATCTGATGTGTCTCAATATGGTAACATGGTCCTTGGTACACAAGACAGGGGGTCCAAATGGAGAGATGAAAAGTCAGCAAGCAAAGGAGAGTAGTAGTGCTGAAATTGAATTCATCCTCAAGTCTTGGTGAGTACCTTCGTGAGGTGGACCCTGTTTTTTCACAAAATCTCACCAAGGCGACACTGATATCGAGATAATGATATAGAGACTGTATTTATATAGCATATATCATGGACAGAAGTAAGTCAAAAACAACAAAAAATAGCTGGGTGGACAAGACCCAGGATAAAAAGTGCCTAATCCTGGTAGGCACACTGGTCCCAGGACTAGAAAAAAATGACAGTGTAGAATCCTCAAAATACGGAAACATTCCTACAATGGGGCCAGGCCAGACCCAGGGGGAGGATGGCCCCCCCTATTGTAGAAGGAAGTAGCACTCCACAAAAATCGCAAAAATTGATTGGCCAAAGAAGAGCCTTAAAGATGATAGAGTGGACTATTGAGGATAAGAAAGAAAGTATGCATTGTTACTATTATGTAAAAAGCTCAGAATTTCCAGACACAAGATATACAAAATGATTAAGAGAGAAATTAGAGGAAAGAAAAATACTTCTGCAGGAAAAGCTGTCAGAAGTTTTAAATAAAATTTGCATTCATTAATACAACAGATTTTTGAAAAACAGTATATAGATCATGAAACTTTGATCTATTTGGAAAAAGAAGCATCTGAGGAAGTGCGAAAATATAAACAACAAAACCTAGAGATATTTGAAAAATATAAAAAAGAAATATGGACATGGAAAAGAAAGAGAGATTTGATATGGTGCAATATTTATGCAAAGGAGGAAGCCAAGTTAATTAATATACAGAAGGCAGTCACAAAGATATTCGAAGAGAAATACAGGCAAAGGCATCCAGTTATGGAAAATTTCACAATAAAAAAAAATATCACAAAGATGTAATGTGGAAAAGAAGATTAGTAAAGCAGAAGTTAAAGAAATAGAAGTTGAAGTTATGGAGTGCCTGCGAAGTAAAGGATTTAATGTAGAAGGTCTAACACAGACTACATCACAGCATGATGGAGTGAGTCCCCAGAGTAAGGAAAAGCAAGAAGATCAGGAGACATGTGAAGAAGAAATATGGACATGGGAAAGGAAAAGCGATTTACTATGGTGTAATATTTTTGCAAAGGAGAAAGCAAAAATAATCAATACAAAAAGAGCAGCACCAAAGATATTTGAAGAGAAATACAGGCAAAGGAATCTGTCTATGGAAAACTTACAATACAAAAAATAAAAAGACAAAGAGGAAAAGTGGAAAAGGAGATCAGTAATGGAAAAGTCAAAGAAATAGAAATTGAGGTTATGGAGCAGCTGCAAAGAGAAGGATTCAGTGCAGAAAATCGAATGCAAGAAGAACCACAACAGGATAGAGCAATGGATATCCAAATTAAGGGGAAACCAGTAGAATTGGAAGCAAATAATCAGGTGACATATCAAGATATTTTGGAGCCTCCACAGGAAACCAGTATAAACATTCACTTGAAGCTAGACAGCAAGGAAAGGAACAGGAAACTGTGGAAACTCTGATGCAGTCAATGTTGAGTGATAGGACAGTGAGTTTCCATATGACAGAGCAACAGATGACACAAGATGAAATTGAAGAGAATGCGCCACAGGAAGATGCTGTACAACTTTCTATAGAATGCCCGCAGGAAACGGAAAACAAGGGATGTGATCTCAGTTTGGAAGAAAATGAGCTAAGAGAAGAGTTGCTTGATTTAATGGACATGGATATATTAAGTTCAATGAGATAAATAGACTGCAGAAGGTCAATAAAACCCAAAAAGTAAGAAGTCTGATAAAATAAATTAATGTAGTAAGTAGGACTGTCCATAGAGATCCATGTGATATAACAGAAGTAAACAGGATATACTACTGTGCTGCAAAATTAATAATTGATAAAGTTCTTCCACAAGATCACAGGGTAGTGAGGGAAAGGAAGGGGAGAAATTGAATACCATCATGGAAGTATCGAATAGAGAAAACTATAAAGCAATTAAGACAAGAAGTGTCACTGTTAGAAGATTATAGAAGAGGGAATAGATCAACAAAAATTCTAAGAAAGATGTGATTAAAGCAATGCACAGTATTAGAACAGACCAGGCTCTATCATGCACTATCGCAAATAACAAACCAAAAATTTCAACACAGATGGAAAAACCTAGAAGATACACAGATAAATGTAAGGGAAAAGTACAAAATAAGCAATTTATTGATGAACCCAAAAAGTTTTATAGAGAATTGGGAAATGAGTTAAAAGGAAATGAAAGACCACTAAAAAAGAGGAAGTAGATACATTTTTGGAGAAGTATCTATGAAGATCCTGTGGAACATAACAAAGATGCTAAATGGATAGAAATAGTAAAAGAAAGAATAAGAAGTTTAAAGGTACAGGATATGAAATGGGATGAAGTAAAAGCCAGAGAGATGGAAACAAAGTTGAGAAAGGCCTCTAATGAGAAAACCTCAGGCCCAGATGCAGTACCTAACTTTTGGTTAAAAGTATTAACATCTTTGCACGAGGATTTAGCCATGAGTAAGAACTATTTGTATGCGCACCCAAACAGACACCACACTGGTGAGTACATTACTTAAGAGTGAACCTGCAAGCTACCTTAAAAATTATAGACCAATAACTTGCCTTCCGACTACATATAAATAATACACTGAATTAATGCCAACAGAGTTTATAGTCATTTAGAAGAAAACTCAGTTATGGCAGTAGAACAAAAAGGCAATAAAAGAAAGTCATATGGAACAAAGGATCCTTTGTTGTTAAATAAAGTTATAGTGGAGAACTGTGAAAAGGGGAAGAATCTAAGTATGACATGGATTGACTACAAAAAAAACATTTGATAGTATCCCACATTCACGGATAAAAGAGTGCTTAATAATGTATAAGAAACACCCGACACTGACTGACTACATTACAGTAACCATGAAACAATGGCAGACTACTTTGCAATTAAGCCATGATAAAGGACAGATTATTCCAGGGGTAAAAATTCAAAGGGGGATATTCCAGGGTGACTCTCTGTCACTGTTGCTATTCTGCTTTGCCATTAATCCATTAAGCTGTTTACTTAGCTTAGGCCATGGCTACAATTTCGTTCCTAGAAAACAACTGACTTCTCATCTTCTCTTTGTCTATGATTTAAAACTGTATAGCTTATTAGATAAAGAACTGAAAGCACAGCTGCAGGTTGTAAAAACTTTTTCAGATGATATTAGAATGTCATCTGGTCTTGATAAATGTTCAAAATCAACCTTTAAAGCAGGAAAACTGCAGCACCAGTAAAACATCAGTCTGGGACAACAATGTGATATAAAAAAAACTTGAGAAAGAGGGAGTGTATAAATACTTGGGAATTGGTGAAGGATCAGCAATAAAATATGAACAAATCAAATATAACTCAGTAAAGAATACTTTAGAAGACTTAAATTAATCCTGAGAACAGCATTGACATCTGGGAACAAGATCCAAGCTATGAATCAGTTTGCTCTTCCTGTCCTAATGTACAGTTTTGGAGTGATTGACTGGCCCCAAAAAGTATTGGATAGATTAGATATTAAAACAAGAAGGATGCTTCAGGCTCACCAAATAATTTATAAAAGTCAGTGTATACCAAGATTATATATTCCCCATTCTGAAGGAGGGATGGGGCCTCCTTGAAATTGATTACATGTATAGATCTGCAATTGTGGGACTCCACACATATCTACTGACCTCACAGGATCCAAATGTAGTGAAAGTTTTAAAACATGAGGAGAATAAATCTAAGATGACTTCTCTGCTTAATTTAGCAGAAGCTTTTTGACGTCAAGCAGGAATGGAAATCAAACTGGAAGTAGATAAAAACCAGGCAGCAACTTAATGTGCCAAAAAACAAAAGAAAGAATATAAGGTGAAGGACCAGATGAGAAGGCAAGAAATGTGGAAAAAGCATAAATATAGTTGCAAGTATAGAAAACTACTGGAAGAGCCTCATGTTGATCAAGAACGAATGCAAGAATGGTTAAGGAGAAGTGAATTCAAACCAAGAAATGAAAAGTTAATATTGGCAGCCCAAGACAGTGGACTATGTACACACTGGTTTACAAAGTCCATTGAACATGTGGGAGAAACAGACAAATGTAGCTTCTGTAAAACCAAATTGGAAACAGTCACACAACTTGTTGCTGGTTGTGACACACTAATGGCAGAAGGACTGTATACCGAAAGGCATAATAATGTGGCGAGACTGTTGCACTGAGGATTGTGCAAACATTATGGTATCGAAGTGGCTGATAAACACTGGAAACATGAGCCGCAAAGCATCTTAGAAAATGATGAAGTTTATATCACATGCGATCACCCATTACCAACAGTTCAAAAGATAGATGCTTGAAAACCGGATATAGTGGTCCAAGAAAAGAAGACAAAAGTAGCATTGATCATTGAAATCGCCACACCCAGTGACTATAATGTCTTGCATACAGAGAGACGCAAAGTCATAAAATACCAGGATCTACAGGCAGAAACGAGAGCAATGTGGAAGAAAGATACCCAGACAGTTCTAATAGTAGTAGGAGCAACGGGTCTTATAAAAAATAATTTACAATCATAATTTAGGTATGTTACCAATCCATGAAACCCCATACAAATTGCAGAAGGGGTCATTACTGAGCACATTGCGGGTGCTGCGAAGAGCACTTTTGGCTGACATTAAAGATTGAAGCAATACTAATTTCATGAACTTTAATCATACTTTGACTTAGAAATGGGGTCCATTCCCATCATGGTATTAGAAACCCAAAAGATATGGAGAAATTAGAAAAGACAGTGACATGGTGATACAGTCTGCCCAGAATGGTGACAGTAATATGGATGTGGCTGTAGACTCAGATATGGAATGAATCTTGTCCAGCCATTCTGAAAATGAAAGGACATTGGATGGTGGATAGGATGAGGCCGGCAAACAACAGACCCAAGTTGTGACTGCTGCTGCTGATGGTATTGACAGTTCCCCACAACGTGTTGATCCTGGCCATCATTGTAGACATAGGCATGCAGCTGGTGTGCATTGGCAGGTGTCAGAGGCTGTCCACCTAATTCTATAGGAAATAAATATTTCTTGCAATGTAATGAATCTGACATCCTTGCACTTGCCTATGCCACAGATCATGTTGCACACCAGCTGGGTGTGCTGCATGAAGAAAAGGAGCTCAGATACAGTATGGTATTGCTATCAATGGCTGTTCAGAATGAAAGTGTTGTTATCTGTGTCATGGTCAGTAGAATCCCTGGACTCTACAGTACTACGGGCAGTGCCATAGTGCAAGCAGGGTTCTGTGTGTCCTGACTGAGATTAGCCAATTGCTGTATGGGAGAGGCAATCCCCCTCTCAGCAGAATGAACCTTGGCCATTGAGCATCAATGCCTATGCTCCAGTGTGCACACACTTCCACTGCTGGCCCATCTGCTGTTAGCCCAGCAGTCACAACCAGACAGTCAAGTCGCAGTCATGATCGTTCACTGCCACATGCTGGTGTCACCTCATCAGTCTCCTCTATGGAGAAGCCTGAGCTAAGTATTTCCATATGTGTTAGGGAAAAAGCAGATCAGTGTGGGCTCCCTAGACTGTATTAGAGTAACACAGACAGTTGATCCACTCTGTCCAGTTCTGTCATTCTCACCACATGACGATGATGATTGCTGTGCAGAACAGTGACAGTGCCATCTGTGTTTGTTGACCTGTCTGACCCCATGTGAGTCCAACATTTTTAATAAACATAGATGACTCCATTTATTGCATTACTTTATCCATACCATACAGTGATATATTTGGCTTGTGATATTAACAGTTCTGTATTATGTCCTACATTGTTTACCTAATTGCAGCTTTTTACAGTGGAGATATAGGATTGTGTTGCACTGATGTGTATCCTTTATTGTGTGCTATACACTAATACAGCAATGTGAGTCTGTATGCATATCTGTGATCCCTGTTGTGACAGATTTGTATATGTTCATAATGTTATATTTAATGGCTGTGGTATTATGTCTGCTATAGTGTGTACATCTAGTCAGTAATTGCCATTAGATGCAGTCTGTGCTGCTGTGGTGAAGCAACACCTGAACGTCAGTATTTAATCTGTGTACTCATGTATGTGTGGCTTGTCAAGACAAAGTTGTGGGTCAGATGCTGCCATGTTGTCTGGGAATGCACTTGTGGTTGCACCCTACTTTGCCTACACATGTATCTTCTGCCCCTATGTCCTCCTGCTACTCTTCTGATACCTGTGGAATGTCATCTTCAGACATCTGAGGTTCTTTGGGTACTTCACCTATGCCTGCAGCTGGAAGACTGCCATGTGCTTTAGTTAGCATGTTATGCAGCATAGTGCACACTTGTTATCATCTGTGCTTACTTCTCAGGTGTGGATTGCAGTGGATCCCTGGATGTGGCTAGACATCTGAACCTAGCTTTCAGTACACCAAACTCATGCTGTATGGTGTTTCTGGTTGTTGCATACACTCTATTGTAGGCCTCCTCTGCAGGTTTGGGTGGTTCACTATACAGGGTCATTAGCCACAGCTCAAGTGGATAGTCTTGTCATCTGTTGTGTGGAGTAAACACACATTTGGTTTGCATGGATTGAGACAGGTATCCCTAGCTTACATCCTAGCTGTGTTCCTGTACTTACCCAGTAGTAGTCCCTCACATATTTCACCCTGCTGGAATGCAGCCCTCAGATCACTTTCCGTCCAAATGGCAGCATCATAGACACTTCCGGGGTGAGTTGCCATGATGTTTCTTATGCTGCCACTTGCTGTACACACAACCTGGCAATTCAGGGATGGCCAGCCCATTCTGTTTATGTATTTTCTCCAGGTATTTTCTTTTTTTTTCTTTTTCCAAACACCTTTATTGAATCATGACTTGTGACATAGGCAAATTTGCATTCATATAAAAGTAATCAAACTATATTAACGTAATAAACATTATACTTCACATATATTGTTATATATCACATAATATAAGCAATATTACATAAATTATTCAATCCCTGCCTTTTTTAACAAGAAACATCTTTATTAAGCCATCACTTACTACATAGGCAATCGTACATTTATATAAATGAAAACAAACCACATGGACACAATCCTAGTTGCAAGCATTTTACATCACAAACATACTGACACACTTCCAGTTGCAAACATTATACATGACTTATAATCTACCCAGTTTTACTGAAACATTACATAGCTCATTTAAGTCCTGCCGCCTTTTAAACCTCATTTCTCCATTGTATGTATTGTTCCCACGATTCCTATTTTTTTCTGTGTAGTTTGTTCCTACCCCTTTCTAAAGATCTCAATTCCAGTTGTTTTATCTCTGTTACTATATTCACTGCTTTCAGTATAGTTGGTCTAGATTTTGATTTCCATTTTCTAGTAATTGCTTTTTTGGCAGCCACCATTATTAGACACAGCAAGGTCTTAGCATGTCTAGGCAATTCTGATTCTGTATCATAGCTCAGAAAAATCATCTCCCTCATCAGACCAATCTGCCCACCCAGTCTGCAACAGTGTACTCTGCACTGAATCCTTAAAGTCCACCAACTCACCACATTCCCAGAAAATATGTTCCCAATCATCTCTTTCTTCCCCTTCTCACCTCCAACATTTGCTGTCTGCCTCAGGAAAAATTCTCTGGAGTCTACTTGGGGTATAAAAATATCTATGTAAACATTTCCAGGCAAAAATCCTAAATCTTCTAGATTCTGTTGCATATTTGGGAGACATACATATATCCTCCCATTGTTTCTTTGTGAATTGCTTATCCAATCTTTCTTCATAATCCTTTCTAACCTCCTCTGATTGATTCTTATAGTTATCATACAATATTTTATATGCTCTACTAATTATTCCTTTTTTAATAACAGCTTATTTTCTAGGTTCTATTAAAAACTCTACCAGTGCTGGTCTTTTGTTTAGGACCCACCTATTTCTTTCTGTTTGCCTATACCCTGATATCTGTCCCTGATTAAGAAAGCAATCTTGAACCTGCAGTCCAAATCTCACATTCTGTCATCTTTTCCTCTGTAGTTATTTTCTCCTGATACTTTGGTTCCTTTGCAGATTTTCAATAAATTCCGGACCCCTCTTGCCTATTGTCTGTATCCCTAAATGCAGTCACCCCTATCTGCAGAATCTCCTCTTTCCATTCCCATGTTGGTTTAGTTCTTAGAGCACTTTCTGCTACTTTATGAATATAATATTCTGTATGATTATTGTTATTCTCCTTAAAGGCATGCATCCAACATCCCAGTCTCTCCTTGTTTTTTGAGCTTCTCCCCTGTTTCATTATCATTCCTTTCCACTTTGAATTATAGTTTTCTTCTTGTGCTATGTATAGGAGTCTTAACTGTGTAGCTCTGAAATACCCTTTCAAATTGGGTAATCCAAACCCACCCTGTTCTACTGGAAGAATCAGCTTATCCCACTTGACTCTTGCCATCTTCTCCTTCCATATAAAATCCTTCAGCTCCTCATCAATGGCTATCCACAACTTCTCCACTAGCTGATAAAAATATGCCTCACCTGTGTACAAGTCTAAAGGGTCTAAAAACATTTTAACTGCTTGCATCTTACTATCCATAACCATATAACAAAGCTTCAATTTTCTTACTTTTTGTGTTATCTTTTCTTTGGTTTCTTCCCACATATCCTTCGTTAAAACAAAATGAAAACTCCAGCAAAGCTAGAACTTCCACTGAGTGACCTCCCAAACCTCTTGTATCAGAGGCACATGGGATATATGCAGATGACCCTTATGAACATCAGGTGTTTCAGCTAATTGGCAATTCTGATTAAACAAGTTATGGGCATTCAGAATCGCCAATTAGCTGAAACACCTGATGTTCATAAGGGTCATTTGCACATATCCCATGTGCCTCTGATACAAGAGGTTTGGGATGTCCCTCAGTGGAAGTTCTAGCTTTGCTGGAGTTTTCATTTTGTTTTTACTAATTGTTTTTTCAGTGACCTTCTCACTTATTGTCTCACGTATCCTTAGTTGGAATAATTTTTAATCCATACTCCTAAATACTTCATTTTATCATGTCCCTATAAATATGGGTATTCCTGAACCATTCCATGTGTGGATATATAATTTACTGCTATTGCCTTTGTTTTAGCTTCATTAATTTTGTATACCAAAAAGATCTGAAACTGTCTCAAAATGTTCAACAACACTGAAATGTCGTTTTCTGGTTTTGTCAGGTATAAAGTAATATCATCTGCCGAGCCAGCTTTTCTTGACTACCATACCAATTACATCCTTGAATTTCTGAGTCCTTTATTTTATTTGGCAATGGTTTTAAATGTAATGCAAATAATAAAGGGGAAAGAGGGAAAAAAATGATCAGAGAGGACACAACTCACTTTAATGTTTGCCTCCAATCCCTCATATATCCTCCTAAGCAACCTTATAAGTTTTTCATGAAATGCAAATGCAAATGCTTCCATTGCCCTGCTCATAAAGCCCCAGCTTCCTCTGTCAAATGCTTTTTATGCATCAAGACCCACCAACAACAATAGTATTTTCTTACATTCTGCTTCCCTCTGGATCATCAATGTTCTGTTAATGTTGTCAAATCTTTGCCTCCCCTCCACAAAATCACAGTGATCCATATCTATCAGTTTTGGCATTACTTTTGCCGTTCTTTTAGCCATTATGGATACGAGCACTTTATAATCATAGTTTAGGATTGAAATAGGCCTGTATGAAGCTGGATCCGATGGATCTTTATCCTCATTAGGTATTACAGCTACCACTGCTTTCTTCCAGGACGGTGGTACTTCTCCTCTTAAGATCCTGCTAAACAAAACCTTCCAGGTCTTTATTATTTTTTTCTTCCTAGCTTCCAAACTTCTACAGGAATGCCACATATTCCTGGGGACTTTCCTGTAGACTAATTATACATTACAATTTTTAATCTCATCTCCTCCTATCCTAACCATTAGTAACTGAGCCTCATCTACCTCTAACCTTGGCATATGTATTTCTTCCGTAAACATTTCCATTTGCATATTTTCTTGATTTTCATATTGCTCTGCTTTATACAGACCCTCATAGAATTTCCAAAATATTTCTAATACCTCTACAGGATCTCTTATTACCTTCCTTGTTATAGGCTCCCTAAGTTTGGTGACAGCCCTTTCTACTTTCTCTTGCCTGAGTGGTTGTGCTAAAAGTTTTTGTGCTCTAAAGTTATTATCAAAAAACCGTTGTTTAAAAGCAATCTTTCTAAGCTCATGCATATTATCAAGGTAATCCCTTATTTTCTGCCTAGCATTCTGCAGTTGATCCTCTTCTTGTTCTGTGAGATTCCCCCTGTTTTGCAATTCTTTAACATTTGTCAGTCATTCTAAATAATTCTTGTTACTTCTTAACCACAGCTCTCTTTCTTTTAGTTCCACCCTAATTTTATTCCACTCCCAAGCTATATTTTCAGAATAAATTTCTATCCTCTCTAACAGCTCCTGAATAATTTCTACTACCCATTCCTTAAATTCCTCTATTTTCAAGAGGTAGGTGAGAAAGTGCCCATGTCTCGTTTTTATTTCATTACCCAGTACTTTAATTTTAATTATTATTGGCGCATGATCTGAAATAGTTACTGGGTGAGTATCAAGACCTTCAATTAAATGCACATGTTCCTGTTAAATGTAAATTCTGTCTAGCCTAGCCCGTTTTTTTTGTATCTTGGGGAATAATATGTGAATTCACTCTGAACTCCTGTTATTGAATTCACATCTTCCATGCCAAATAAAATTCTTCATAAATATCTTCAAAAATCTATCCTCCTTTGGTATATTTTCCCTTCTGGGCCCCACAGACCCATCTTCACTGCTGCAAATCAAATTCCATTTCCCACATATAAGTAATATTCTTGCTGAACGCTGATTATTTCTCCCAGAATTTTCTTAAGCTCCATTGTAGCAGTTTTAGGTGAAATGTAAATAAATGCCAGTGTAATCATACACCCTTGCCAGTAGCCCCTTAGCACTATAAGTCTGCCATTATTATCTTTTTTATCTTCTTCTATCCCTATTGGAGCTCATCTTGAAATTAATATAAGTATTCTTCTTTTTCTTTGTCCCAGATATTCTGCTGAATAACTTTCCTGAAAACCTTTCTTTATCAAATTCACACATTCAGTTCTTTCTAAGTGTGTCTCCTGTAACATAGCTATTTGCAGTCTACATTTTAATACAGTTCACTACTCTTTCTTGCCTGTATTTATCTGTGAGGTCATTTACATTTAAATACATTAATGAAAGCATCATTGTATTAAAAAGTTATTATTCACACCTTTTATGTATAACACTTTTTTGTTAAATGTCTAGTTCCAGCTTTTGTTTTACATACATACACTGTTTGGCAGATTGAAGTTTTATACAGTTGTTTCTTGTTATATCCATTTGAGCCTGTGTCACTTCTTATAAAACTTTTTGTGTTATTGTAAGTCCTCAAACAAAAAAAAAAAAAAAACAAACACACACCCAATACCCCCTAAAACCTATAACTTAATACTAACACAGAAAACTATGTGCACCTTCAAATATTGACGTTTTACCCTCTTAATAGGAACAAAAGTCCCAAACTGACAGCCACACTCACAGACTTCAGTTTATCTAAAAGAAAGGAATTAAATGCTAAGACTCATGGTGCAGCCTATACTTTTACCAAGTGCTGATCAGTTTTGCCTTATCTTTATAGCTGTCTCAACTGGAAAAACTCTTTTAATGTTTTCAGAGAGCATTAACTAGCTTTGGAAAGCCCTTGAATGCTTTCAGGGACGATTATCTACCTTGGAAAATACCCTGAATGCTTTCAGAGAACATTATCTCCTAGGCAATTTCTCTTTTTCCCCCAGCCAATCACTCTCCATCAAACTGTAGCCATTTTCTCTTTATCCAATTGTCTCCATGGAGACATGAGAACCAGGCAGCCAGTTTCTGTTTATCAAATTGTTTCCATAGAAACATGAAGACCAGCTGCAGAGTTTTTACTGAGCATGCATGTATTTGCTAGTAAAAGCCTCATAATATTCAATGTTCTTTTCCATTTATTTGCTCTGTCTTGAAATTTTTTACTAAATCAATCTATGGTCTTTAATCCAGTCATTCACCCATGCACGAATGAGGAAAAACTATTTAATGTTTCTGTTATCATAGTTTTTTTTTTTTACATTACAGTGCCTACATTTCTTAAAACTGAACAAGAAGAAAGACAGAATAAGGAAGAAAGAAAGAAGAAAAAAAAAAAAGAACAGCAGCACCTGTTTATAATCCCCATTACATTTACAACTAACTGAAAAAAACTTTTACCTTATAGCAGGTAAAGAAAACCACATACCACAAAACTGGTACTATTTAAGAAAAAAAACTTGACTTACAGTTAACTTTCTCCCTCCTCTTCCCCTCCCCAAAGCACTTTTCCAAACATTAATGACATGAAGTAGGGCATATAGTTTAGAGTCCGCCACAAGTCCAACAAATTCTGAAAAAAGTCCAATATTTCCAGATTTTCTTGTTCTGTCATATTTCACAAATATAATTATTGCATTGTAATCCCATATTAAGTTACTGGCTTTATTACTATTCATCTATTCATCTCCGAAATCCTGTCACTGCTTCAATTCCAATGTTCTCTTGATTCTTTGAGTCTACTCTCGTGCTGCCTTCCTTCTCTCCAACATTTTCCATTGAAAAGTTTGAAAAGGTTTCACAGGTACAATAGTCTTTATTACCAGAAAAACAAGAAGTAGAATCTCCTTCTGTTTCACAGCTTACTTTGTGTTGGACAAACTTTTGTATTTTCTCTTTAGCATGTAGTTTATCCTAAAATTATTGTGTCCCTCCAGAGAAGAATACCTCGAATACAGCTAGGCACAGCTGTTTGAATCTCACACCTGCACCTCAACATTCCCTAAATAGTGGAATAAATTTGCCACTCTTCTGTCTGGTGTACAATGAGTAATTATTCTCCACAAACACTCTTCTTTCTCACACTTTTAGTGCTTTGTCCTTCTGCCAGCATTTTTCTGAATCAACTCCTTCTGCTGGTAAGATTGCATCTTTACAATTAAAGGTTTAGATTGCTTTCCTATTGCCAGGTTTGGAGCATACACACAATGTGCCCTTTCAACTAACAACTTCTGCTGTGGAATACCAGTCCAGTTGCTTATTTGTGCTTTCATAAAATTAATGCAGTCTGTTCCTTCCAGCTTCTCTGGTATAGCTGAAAATCTCTGTTTGCTCTGTCCTCTAATTCTATTATTTTTTGAAATCTCACTTCCTGATCAGTCTCATATTCAGGCAGCCTTTTCTTTATTTCATCCTCTGATTTTTGCAGCTTTATCATCTCTTTGGAATATCTGTTTAAAGCTTCTTCCATTTTTCCAGCCTTTTGTTGTTTGTGTTGATATATTCCATCAGTGTTTTGTTTATTTTAACCAGGTCTGTGTGCAGTTGCCCTATATCTTCCTGTAGGTTATTGGAAGTCATGTCTGAAGGTTGCATTGCTTTTTGCTGAACAGCTGCAGAACTTTCCCTAGTCAGTGTTTCTGATTTTTTCCAGGTCTTCTGTATTTCTTTATTCCTGGCATTCAGACAATGCACTTGCTAGCCAGTTACTGGAGTTTACCCATAAACACAAGTCTACTGGCCTTCTCTTCTGAGTTTCTTTTTACACACTGGGAGAGCTAGAAACAAGCTGTTACTCGATGTGCAGCCATCTTGGAAGTCCCTTTCTGTTTATGTACTGGTCTGCTTCAGGATGCACTGGTGTAGGTATGTGTGTGCAATGTATTGCACTGAGTACATGGGGGAAGTTTGCAATAATGAAAACTGGTGCATTACAGTTCCCCTCTCTATGGTGGTGGATGGAAAGTGGATGTATTGCTACCAGGAATTTTTCCAGGACATGGGGGCAACTGGGTGTGACACTCCAACAGCATCCCCATGTATCTCTGTAATGTCCCAGGTACAACTACACCCAGGCTGCGACATACTTTGGTTTTAAGATGGATGGAGTTTCCTCACAGGATATGCACAAATATGCATGGAGTACACATGTTGTATATGGGGCACACATATTGTAGACAGCTTGCACCAGTTGTCTGTCTAGCACATACCTGTCAATTATTTGCTAGTCTGACAACTGGATTATTTGCAGCCTTGCTCTCTCTCTAGCTGGCTCCCTTCTAGGGCACACAGCCACATCCTCATTTCTGGCTTGTATCACTGCAGCTTGTTGCAGTTCATTAACTGTAGGTTGCATTTTTTTCTTTTCTTTTATTCATTATTATTATGGAATGTGGCAGAATTCCTTGTAGCATACACTGAGAATTTTGGAAACAGAGTTGGCATTGCAGTTAGTTGCATTTAAGGTGCGCTGGGTGTGCCCGATGTGTTTTGTAATCAGACGGGTGTGCGCAGAATCCATAATTATCCTACTCCTAATAGCTAGGTACCGGGAGTGCTTTCATCATGTTTTCTGAAATTGTGTGTGGAGCTGGTGCACTGAAATCTTCCTTCTGTTGTGTGGTGTGCTGTCTGCAAATAGCTTCTATGAACTGTACAGAATCTGGTCCAAAAAGTTTCCAATTCTGACATCAATTTATCCAAAATAACCTCCATTATTTTTCTATCGAAATAAAGTACTTATGGGTCTATATGACTCTGGGTTTGTCTTATTCCTCTTTACCTTAAAGTTAGGTTTTACAAGTGCTGTTCTCCAATATCAAGGAATCTCTCCATACTTAAATGATGTAGTGAATAACATATATAATGGTACTGTACATTCATGATGAATTAAGTCATTTTTAGTAATACTGTCTTCTCCCTGTGTTCAGTTTGCTTAGTATGTTTTCAATGCAATCCAGTTTGGTACTGTACTTGTACTAAACCTCCCTCCATGCATAATATGACTAACATCTTCCCCTTGTTCAAATTCATATTTCTAATTTCTTTACCAATTAAATATTCAGAGATATTTTAGCTACACATGTAATGTGAACTCTTCCTCATCATACCCTTCTACTATTTTATAAATTCTTTGCAATCTTAAGAATGCATTGCTAATGTTTTTTTTATTTTTATGTAAATCTTATATTGTTAAATTCCAAGATGTTACATTTTTTTGTGTAAAAAATCATTAATTCTGTTAACTGTTCTAAGTTTTATGGAGATTTTCTCCCTCAGCCACCAATGAAAATGGGCTCTTTATGGCCCAGTGGACTATTTCGGTAAAAAAAAATGTAAATAAATAAATAAATACATGCAGTATCTAAATTTATCTAGATACTGCTGTCACACATTTACAGCCCCTTTTGTGGAGCCAAACTTATTCATATGCGTTTGTAAATATATCTATAATATGTTGCAGTTGAAACTACATTTTAAAATCTATATACAGTGCATGCATGTGCTTGTACCACAGCTTATATGTCTATAAATTGTTTCCTATTATGATCAATATCTGTATACATTTTCCTCATTTTTCTCATGATCTTTTCTCACATTGTGTTTAATTTGAAAGTCCGTTTTTTTTAGTTTTCAAAACTATAAACTAACCTTATTTCCATTTCTTATATTTTTTCCATCTTAAGTATCTTATTCTTATGAAAAATAACTTCCTGACCTTGTTTGCTCAGATCCTGATGTTATATATTATTTATTTATTTTTTAATGTTTGCATTCAGTTTCCCTTTCAAAACTTTCCACCTTCCTTCTGCTGTCTTTCCACTTAACGGATCAATCCAAATAATTTTACACAGTAGCTATCTTGCTTCTTTATAGTCTGTTATTAATCTTTTGTACATTGGTTTTGGCATAATTATCAAGAAGTAGTTTAACCTTTATAACTTCATGATTACTGAACATCAAAGGTGTAAAACCTGATGTGAAGTATCAGTCATCTCCTTAGGAATACAAACAATATTCAGTATGCACTGTTCCCTGGTAGGCTTGTTTACAGTCTGTAGTAAGTTGTTCCGGTACATACGTTGCAAATAATTTCTTTACTAATGTTGTAAAATAAATATATTACCATTATGTCTCTGGTGAATTCAAGTCCCTGACTATTGTTATTTGTTTTTTTTTCTCCCTGCTTGGGTTTCTTTTAAGAAATGTACAAATTCATCTACGTCATCAGCACCTGCCTTTGGTGATTTGTACACTCCAACAATTGTAATTTCTTCCAGGGTTGTTTTTACTGGCACAGTTACACAACTACAGTATTGGTGTTACCATTAAATGTCTAAGGATCATGGGTCTCGTAATAATCTTTAACCCTATCATAGTACCTTTACCTGATTTTTACCCTGACAGAACTGGTTTCCAGTCATTCTTTTTAACCATATTTCACAAACAATAGCATTGCCAATATTATGTGAATGCAGCAAATTTAACAGTGGGGAAACATATTAGTAATTCTGCTTGCATTAACAAACAACACAGATTTTGCTGTCTTTGGACTGTTAAATGTTTACCTGTCAAAAATCTCAGCTTGTGTTTGTCAAATACTGCAGTATATTTGCTATAAAAATATCTTCTCTTGTCTAATGGGCAAGGATATTCCATATAGTCCTATTCTTTAAAATGAGCATTTTTTTATTTAGGTGTTTACTCCAAAATCTTTTCATTCACACTGACCTGTTTTCTCTATGTAAATTGTGAAAAATAACCCATGTAAGCTATGTTATCTAAGAGGCCTTTAAGTTCGCTACTAACAGCCAGTGAATCCTTTAAAGATGTGATAATTTGATCCAATGTGAATAAAACCAGCTGCATAGTTAACTTACATTTAGGTGTCCTAAGATTCTACTCACATTATGTATGTTTGCTCCTGGCATAAGTAACAGTATTTAGTTTTCATTACCCTCTCTGCGAGTGTATTAATATATCATTTCCAACCTGGTATGAAGAATTTCCCACCTCTAATTCAGTAATATTTACTCTTTCAGTTGTTGCAAAAAATACTTTTCATCACAACTAGTGTTATTTATCTTAACACCTGCATCGAAATATATTAAAATAAAAATACCAGCTCAACACAGCAGACTATCAAACAGCAACTTTTTATTTAACAAAGTGAGAACTTTCACGGTCTTCCAACTGCTTCTTCAGACTAAAAAACACAACCACATTATCAGTTTAAAGTGCATATTTAAACCGATAATGTGGTTGTGTTTTTTAGTCTGAAGAAGCGGTTGGAAGGCCGTGAAAGCGGTCAGTTTGTTAAATAAAAAGTTGCTGTTTTTTATAGTCTGCCATGTTGAGCTGGTATTTTTATTTTAATATAGTTCGTACTTCATTGTTTTATTTAACGGTCTCAGTACTTGGGTCATGGATTTTATTATTTTGATTCAATTGTTAACACCAGTATCATTTTCAAGCACACTGTTCTCACTTCCACAACTTGAGCCATGTTGTCATCCTCAGTCTTTCTTCTATTTCCTTACAGTAATATTCTTTATTCCTTCCAAGTTCAATTTAGATTTCATCCTTTTAGCTTGTGTCTGTTTTTTTTTTTTTTTTCCTGCTGGAGCAATGATGTCATTTGCTGTAGACTGAATCTTTTGTGACTGAACAATGTTATTATTCCCTGTAATCTGGGTATTACATATCAAAGCACTGTCTTTTTATTCAGTATATTTTTGATTAGCACTATGTACATTAGTCAGCTTCTTTTTTTTCAGTTATTTACTGTGATGTTCTCCATTTTTTCCCTACAAGATCTGAATTCTCAGATTGCTGAATACTTTTGTCACCAAAGGAGATACTGCCAGCCCTGCTATCTGGAATTTTGTAAATAATTATATGTCATTTATGAATATCAACATGATTTATATAAAAGTGTGACAAAGGGAGATACTGCCAGCACAGCTATCTGGAATTTTGTAAATAATTATACGTCATTTGTGAATATCAACATGATGTATACAAGATGCTGGTGTTGCAAATGTATGTCATCTGTATATCAAACTAGATTTGTATAGACATGTATGCTGAAGAGGTATTTTACAAAATGCTGTTTGAAATGTATCTACAGTGTACCTTACTGGACTAGAACAGAAATGTACATACACTTTTGTAACTGTTTAAATGTATATAGTTTAACAGTGGAAACTGGAACACAGGAGGTTAACTTCATTCCAGCAAAACTTCAGAAAAATAGCTGAAATTAAATTACTTTATGACAGCAAGAGACAGGATGTCTATACTATGGAGCTCTCTGTGTTGTCTTGAAGGAGAAATAATTACTAGGCTTGAGATGTGCAAGTGTTTTATTCTTTTATGACTTCCAGAATCTGCCATATATCCGAGGTATATGTATTTTCACAGGTAGATGATAAACACTGCTAGCTTTTAGCAGTGGGGGTTTCATCTGGGATAGAGAAGATGACAAGAAATTATGTCATTCTGCAAGCTATCCCAGCAGTAGTATTTGCGATATTAATTTAAGAAATCTCTGTGAGAGACAGCATTCTGTAGTCCGTCTTTGACCTAACAATAGCAACTAGAGAAGATCCATTCACATCTGCCTTGCTGTGATTAAGTAAGTTAATTAGGGTATAGTAATTCTCTTAGATTTAGTCAGGAATATAATGAAGCATAGATTACATGTTTTTCTTCATTTATTTGAGACTGTCTTGCGATGTTTGAAATATTTCCAGTGATTTTATACTCTGATGTCACTGTAAATAAACATGTAGTATTGTCTTCGTCTTTTATTATTTATTATTAAATATATTTAAACCTTTTATTGTGCCTGATCTGTAAAGATATATTTAAGTTTTGAGAGTACTTGCATATTTATTTGGTGACACTGTGTAGGCCACTCCTAATAGCCTTGCTCTTGGTCAAACTACCATTTGTATTGATAGTGACATTATGTTTGGACATCCTTTGTTAAGGGCCTTAAAGTAGCAGATAAGGAGTAGCTGGTGGCAGTGATAACTACCTTATAGTCTGGCCAAAAGGGGGCAGCTAGTAAACCTGTGCCAGCCTTTCCCATGTGTGTGTGTGTGTGTGTGTGTGTGTGTGTGTGTGTGTGTGTGTGTAAATCAAACCTCAAAGTAAATGTGTGTCAGCTGCTTGGGCAGGGACACAAAGCACTGGTTGGACAGAGAGGGTGCTGGAGGTCTTGGTTTGGTCAGTCAGCTGAGATCTCAACTCTATAGCTGTGCCAGTTGGGAGTCTTATTAGGGATCTGGAGAAAGGAGGGAGAAACCAACCCTGGACTGACTGTGGTCTCTGTGTGCTCTTAAAGGAAATTGCACTTAATGCAGAGAGCTGCATTTGGAAATACTGTGTGTGTACCTGTCTCATCCTCCCAATGTACGTCCCCCACTGGTGCTAGTCGTGAGGACTGAGGCTCCTTGATTACTGGTCCAGTGGTGAGGCGTCACCTGAATTTCAAAGGTGTCATTTGTAGTATTGAGTTTACTAGGGGTTAAGTGATTTTTACTAGCAGAGGACACATCCTTTCCTTAATGTGCTCTGTTTGTGCCTTGCCTAATATTATTTTGTAATCAGTCCGGCCATTAATATATATATAACATATCCTATTAATTTGGGTCCTCAGGCTGCTTGTCAGAGACAACTCAGCAGTATCAGTGCTCTAGCCTTGAACTCCTTTAAGAGATTTATCTCTCCCATAATGCCTTACTTCATTTAGCTATCTCATATCTTGCTAGCTGCCCTTGCAAAAGAACATGAACTCTAGCAGTTAAGTGCTTCACCTCAATCTTTTTCTGTAAAAAATCTACAAGGTTTCTCATAAATCTTTAGTAATAGTTGTAGTCAGTATTTGAAGAGCTTGATAATGTCTTCTTTAAAGTTTCTTGACTTCCCTGTTGAGCCCCATTCTTCTTAGGGTTTCTCCCACCATTGACTCTTTCTTCTTTATCAAACTTTTGACTTAGTCAGGTATTTATAGTTGATCATATATGCATAGCTAGATAGTTAGTTCCTACTAATATTGTTTTTTGATATTAGATATAGTTATAGAATTTAGAGTTAGTGTTTGTAGAGTGCTTAACTGGTTTTGGCTTACTTACTTGTGTGTGTGTATTTATATATGTATTTTATATGCGTATATATGTATATGTATATATATATATATATATATATATATGCATACACACACACACACACAGAGATATATATATATGTATATATATATATATATATATATATATATATATATATATGGTTCTAGGACGGAAGATCGAAACAGAAAAGACCGACACCGACTTCACCGACGCGAAAACACCGACACGGAAATGATCGACACTACAAACCACAGGTAAGGGGTTTAAAATTCGCTAATCAAGCCTACCATGTTCAGGTAAGGTGGCAGTGTTATGCATGTGTTAAATTTAAACCCCTTACCTGAACATGGTAGGCTTGATTAGCGGATTTTAAACCCCTTACCTGTGGTTTGTAGTGTCGATCATTTCCGTGTCGGTGTTTTCGCGTCGGTGAAGTCGGTGTCGGTCTTTTCTGTTTCGATCTTCCGTCCTAGAACCATATATATATATATATATATATATATATATATATATATACATACATACACATACATACGTATATATATATATATATATATATATATATATATAGATTCACTTCACAATCTCGAAATACTGAAATCCCGAATTTCAGTATCTCGAGACCTGAAGCCGAAAATCCATAAACCCGAAACCCCAGAAGTGCGAAATTTAAAATCGTGACTTCTACACTAAACATACCGCAAACACAAACATACACCTCCCTGCACATACACAAACACCTACCCTACATACAAGCAGGGAAGCAAGCCCACCTGTTCCCCCCACACCCCAATACTTAAATATACTAACTCCAAGGTTGCACTACACAGACAAACACACAAAAACACCACCACACAATTTACATTCCCCTCGTACACACACATCACACTAACAAAACACACAGACACACATTAAAACCATACCCAGAACCCGTAAAACACAAACACTTACTTACATCTCCAACCACCCACTCACACACCGCAACACCAGAACCGCTAATTCATAATCTCCAAACTTTGGGATTTTGAATTTCACGCTTCTGGGCTTTCGGTATTCTGCACTTTCGCCCTTCTGGTCTCGAGCTACTGAAATTCGGGATTTCAGTAGTTCGGGATTCTGAAGGGAACCCATATATATATATATATATATATATATATATATATATATATATATGGATGTAGTCCATATTCACTGTTTACTGTGTGTTTGACTTGTTTCTGTTTATTTTACTGACCTGACCAAACATGAAGAAATAGAGTAATTTTAAGAACTGCACAATGTGCAAGCATATAATTCCACCCCAAGATTTATGTGATCTATGTGTTGTTTGTTTGAGGTGTGGCACACCTCTCAATAATGAAATATGTGTTTCATTCAAACCCAGAGCCTTGGAGGACTGGAGGAATAAGTCGATTTTGAGGGGCCTCCTGCCACTTAGTCCAGAAGTCACCAAGTCAATTAAGACTTATGAGAAGTTGCTGAAGCATAAGGAATTGGATTAAAAAAACTGTCATTCTGAATCATCAGCTCTGACACTGGCTTCAAAGATTCCGAGGTCTGAATAACACGGGGCCTGAACTTCTATGTACACATCACTCCCAGATCCAGAGAATATGAATCCTATGACTATTTATGACACCCCCCGTCCAAGAAGTCTTTACCTCCAACAGAGAAATGACAGCATCCCTTATCCAGACCTTCTTCAGCTCTTTCTGTGCAATTCTTTAAGTGTTACAGGAGCACCTCAGAAGCTAATTTGGATCATTTGATGCAGAAGTTTCTGAAGACCCAGATAGAAATGGGGGACGTTTCATCTCCTTTAGCTCTAAAAGCTATTGGATCCACCCATCTACTCCCAATTTCTGCTCCCTCACCAGTACATTTATCAGCTCTGGTTACTTCTCAACCATTGCTCCTCTCAGATCCTGTGGCCCAGCAGTAGATCTACCCTATATCTTCGACTCTGGGGGTTGTAATTTTAACTCATTCCACTCTGGTCTTGTTGAATCTGATAAATACTCAGACATGAGGGTTTGGGTTGATGTGTTCAGCTCTTTTACTGTGTCCATTGCCCTCTGCTCTGTTGGTAGTGTGGGAGGTGTCTGCCTTTGAGTCCTTGGTGCTGATTCCCTCATTTTGGCCTTCAACCTTTCTTTAGCTTTGGGGATCCCCCAGTAACAGTATCCACTTTTCTGAAAGGAGGACTGAATCCAACAGCTAGAGTCATGTTTTCAGATCTGATGGACTTTGGTTCAACCTTCCAGGGCTTGGGAGGGATTTCTTCTCCCAAGAGAGTGGCTCCACAGATTCCATAGAGTATAGTTCCACCTCCTGGCCCTTTCCCTACTCCTCTTCTTGTCAAAATTCCATAGATCAGAGTTGCTCTATAGGCCTCAAACCACTTGCTCAGTAGCAGTTGCAGTCCTTTGAGGAGTCAGGTGATACCTCCATTAATTTACCCCCCCCCCCAAAAAAAAAGAGGGCATGTAAGAGGAAACAACTAGACTTCCTGTTGGAGTCTCCCATCTCTGATCTGACTCACAGAATTGAAAGGGATTCCCCATAATCCCCTCTGGAATATGCCTCATTTGGAAAAATCTCAGAACTGATGTGCCAGAAGGGGCTTGGTCCATTGATTCCCAGATGAGGAAGTATTATTTGAGGCCTAGGGGATGACACCATCAATGTCCTGGGTGGTTCCTCCAGCCGATATGTTAATTGACTTAGCGTTAAAGAAGTCTTAGTAGGACCTGGACAATTGCAAGGCAGTCCCATCCCACAGAATCAATTCCAAAGACATGCATCTGGAGCATTTCTCCCCGGGCCTCCGCTGAAAACAGGCTCTGTGGAACCTAGTCGGACTTTCCCGGTCAACAAATAATAAATAAAATAAAAATAAGCTGGACAAAATTCTTCGCCCACCACTAGAAAAACAGCACTGGGCCAAATCTTCTGTGGTAGACTCCATCATCGTGGTGGCAGCCACCAAAAGAGAACTATCTGAACATTTTACCTGTATTCTTGCCCCCAGTAAAGAGTTTAAAGTGAGGAACAGGCTCAGGAAACAGAGGTATGCTTCAGGCACTTTTGCACTTAGACCCTCAAACAACACCACTCACATGAGCAGGTTTCCAAGAGATTTGTCCCAACAGGCTTTATCTACTCTGAAAGCCTCTCTGACAACAGAGTCCAAGAAGCAGTTCAAAGCTACCCCGACTACCATGCCCAATATTTCAATCCTCTTCATGCTCCTAATGGTGGATTTAGTGGACAGGATAGCTGGAACTGGCACAGCCATGACACTCCATGAGTGGCTGCATATATGTGATTTTGCAGACAACTTTAAAGCAGCTTTTAAATATGCCTCATTTGACAAGTCATCCTTGTTTGACCCATCTATGTAAGAAAGAATGCAGAAGAGTAAGTAAGAATGTAAGACCCTTTTTACTGTCGGACTGGAGTTTGATATCAGGAACCAAAAAAGCTCTTGCTCCCTCTGGTTTCAGAAGTCTAAATGTCAATTCATTTCACCTTCTGACAGGGGAACGCATGGCAAAGGTGGCTGCTTCATGGACACAGATCCAGAATCTGCAGAACCAGGAATATCACAGGCTGTTTTCTGACAGGATACCCCAGAATCCCTGAAGGTCTGTCTGTCTGCTCCACTCTGGTGGAAGTCAGGGATTGTCTCTCTGTATCTGTCTGTTTCTGTCTTCCTCCTGCTTCATGGCAGGCCATCATGTGAGACAAATGGGTAAGAGGGATAATATCCAGAAGCTATTGCATTTCATTTTTGGACACCTCTTCCTAACCCTGCAGCCCATTGACAATGTCCCACCCAAGCACACAAAGGCTGTACAAGGAGAGAGAGAACTTTACTTCCTGGCAAAATAGCCATCTGAGAGTTCCCTCCAGACCAGAGAGGGTTATGATTTTATTCCCGGTTCATTTCTGGTTCTGAAGAAAACCCAGGATCTTAGGCCCATTTTGGATGTCACCTTCTAAACACATATGTGTGAGCAAGACCCAGTTCAGGATGGTCATGGTGCAATTGATTCTACCCTGCCTCAAGACAAACAAATGGATGTGTTCTTTCGATCCCGAGGATGCTTATGTTCATGTACTAAAAGAATCCAGAAGATTTCTACACTTCCAAATACAAGACAGTCATTACTGGTTCATAGCCCTACCATTTGGTCTCACTACAGCCCCCAGGGTTTTCATCAAATGTATGGCTGTTGTAGTAGCCCATCTATGACTTTTGCAATACAAGAGCTTCCTAAACATGGATGACTGGCTTTTGGCTGCCCCCTCAATGGAATCTCTGTGCAGCGAACCAGGGACTATTGGTGAACCATCAAAAATCCAATCTTCTTCCTTCTCAGAAAATAGAGTTCATAGGGTGTCATCTGGATACCATTCTGTCATTTCCCTTCCTCAAGACAGAGTGCAGGAGTCTGCAGTTCACTCACTGCTACTCAACAACTTCCCTCCAGTGACATTAGTTCCTAGAGTGTTAGGCCTGATGGCATCTTCAGTACTAATGGTTGACTAAACAGTGGCTTCTTTAAGCTCAGTAGTCACAGTACATTCATCCTCTGCACAAGACTGTAATTATTACAGGTTCTTGCAGAAGGCATCTACAGTGGTGGTTACAATCTTCAGTGATTCATGCAGGCAGACCATTTCATCTTTATTCCTTAAAAGCAACTGTTTCCACTGACGCAGCCTACCTTTGGTGGGGAGACATTACAAACTGAGAATGATACAAGGTCTCTCAATGGACAAAGAGGCCAATTTTCACATAAATGTCCTGGAGTTGAGGGCTGTCCCCCTAGTGTTGCAGGACATTCAGGGCTACCTTCTCAGAGAATGAAATCTATCTAAATGGACAACATGGTGGTAGTTTGGTGCATCAGCAAGCAAGGGGTAACCAGATCTTACCACTTATGTTTGGAAGCAATGACGGTTTGCCTGTGATAGTTTGCATCACTTTCTGATAGCAACACACATCTTGGGGGGTACACAGTTGCCTTGCAGACAGATTCAACAGAGATCTCCTAATGCCATATAAATTGTAACTCAATCCAGCAATAGCCAGAAAGATATTCAGATGCTGTGGCACTCATTGCTGCAATCTGTTTGCCACCCCATGCAACACTAAATGTAGTGGCTATTTTGCCATAATTTCACCTCCAGGACAACCACCAAGGGATGCTTTGTCACAGCAATGGCCTCCTGGATGTCTTCATATTTACCCACCTTTTCCTCTACTGTCCAGATTTCTGCAGATAGCATCAAGATTCAAAGATACAGTCATCTTCATAGTCCCCTTCTGGCCCAGACAGATATAATTTCCCTTTCTAAGGCCTCACCTAAAGGTACCTGCCTGGCTCTTGATCCCATTCAGGATCTGAATTCACACCCCTTTAGGCAACCTCACCTGGACTTGCATATTTTGAAGCTAGCCACTTGGTTTTTCCAGTTCCTGTGATGGTTAATGTTAATTCTCTCCCCATTGAGGTGGCCAGGATTATAACAGCTTTTCAAAAGGCTCTTACTTATAAGATTAGTCATAACAAGTAAAAAAGATTTGTGTCGTAGTCTTGCCACAAAATATTGATTCTTTTTCATTCCTAGTCTCAGGTATCCTACTCTTTCTTGCTTCTCTTTTTGATTCAGGCCATTGTGTTTTTCTACAATTTATGTACAGTTTACTGTCATTTATAGCTTCCATGCTGGATTTCGGGAACATGCCCTAGCTTCACACAAACTTTGCAAGGCCTTTCTAAAAGGAACATTTTTACTGAGCCTACCAATAAGAGATCCAGTCCCTCCTTGGGATTTGAATTTTGCATTAGAGTCTTTTGCAAAACCTCCATTTGAACCAGCCTCCTCTGCAGAACTAAAACACCCATCATGGAAAACTCTTTTTCTTGTGGCCATCATATCAGCCAGAAGGATCTCAGAACTGCATGTAGTCTTCTTCTCCTCCTTACTTGATGTTCCATAAAGACAGAATGTCTCTGAGAATGCATCCATCCTTTTTTTCTAAAGTGGGCTCTTAATAGAATATTTCACAGTTGATTCGTATATCACTTTTTTTCCTGAAGTGTGTAAACAAAGGAGAGTAGATACTACATACTTTGGATGTGAACAGGCAACTGCACTTCAACCTTCACAGAATGGAGTCATTTAGAAAAGATGAGCAATATTTTGTTTCCTTGGCTCATAACTAACTAGGGAGGACTGTTTATAATGTGTCACTTTCGAGATAGCTTTTAGACTGCATTTCTTTTACTTACATGTTCAACAACAAAACTCATTTTGGCAAACCAAGAGCTCATTCTATTATAGGTATTGCAATCTCTACATGCTTCTTCAGAGTCTCTTCACTATACATTATTTCCGAGGCTGCCACCTGGCCTTCCAGACACACCTTTATGAAATATTGTAAGTTGGACTGCACCTCCAGGGTAAGGACATCTTTTGGTGCTACTATCTCAAAGAATCTCCAGTAATGAGCCCCCTGGGAATCATCATAGCTTAGGATTCTGACCCACATCTCAGAACAGATGGACTGAATAAATACGATCCGAAAGTTATGTACTTACCACAGTTTTGCAAAGTTTTAATTGAGTTTACTGTTCTGTGCTATACACTCAAATGCATTCACCTTTCTGTGCTTATTTACTTTATAACTGCACTGTTTAGCCTGATTTAACAAAAAAAAATATTGTCTTGTTTGCTAATTTCCCACCTTTTCTAACTAGAATAGTCCAGTTTCCAGGCCTTGCTGGTTTCGGGACTTTAGTTTTAGTGTTCAGAGCTATCCAGACCTTACTGTAGTAGAGGGAGGTCCTACCGCTTACCAGTGAGAGTGAAAGCATTGTACTGCACATCTAACACTAGATAAGTGTTTTCCAGCTCTGAAATTGCAATTTTATTGGCCATTTTGGGCTGATTTCTATCACTTTCAACTTTCTGGCATAAATACGCACGTTTACGCAGGGCTAAGGTTAAGCTATTCCCAGCGCCAGAAAGTCTGCTCTTCGAATTTTCCCTTAGAACTAGCTAGTTTATCAGCAGTAGCATTAAAATTTGTATACCTGTGACTAGCACTTGCTCTAAAACTCACTAAAAAGCACTAGGAGGCCTTAATTTTTTTACAAGCTCTCACCTCTCCTTGGTAATAAGGAGAAAATAGTTGTGGCCACTAGACAGCCTACAATTGCAAGTACCTTCCCAAAAAGTAAGGGAAAACAGCTCTTGTACTACACAAAGAAAGCACCTAACCAGGAATGTCCAAGGGTCAGCTTCCAGTGATTTCTCCTGCCCACCTGGTGAACCTGGGCATACTGGGGCAATGCAGCAATTGCCTCATGTACAGAGACAACCCACCACCAAACACTACAAACTGTGGGAGATGCACTTACATAGCCAAACTGGAAGCAAAGCTCTCTCCAGCCAAGATTGTGCTAGACAGTCAAGAGGAGACACCACACAACACCTCAAACAACACATAGTCCTTCAAAACCCACACCACCAAAACCCACACATAGCAACACAAAACCCCATATTTGGAGGCTCTTAACATTAACCTGCCCAAGCAACAAGGACCTCCAAAGCTGAAACACAAACACCACCCCCAAACACAACCAAAGTGTCACATAGCTCACAACACCAGTGTCCCACCCAACAGCAGCCCCTAAGGCAAGACAACGTACCCAACACTTTAGTCATAGGTGACTATAGTCAGGCGCACTTATGTCCCACTCATTAGGCTGAACAAGGAGAAAATTACAGTTAGTTGCCTGTTGGGTGCCAGGATCCGCCACATAACGCATGCACTCAAGTCACTCCACAACAGGTACAAATATGACTCTGTCATTGTCCATGTTGGAGTGAATGACTTGAGACATACCTCCATGGACTACATGAAAAGAGACATGGAAGAGTTCTTAGATCATGTAGCCCAGGCAGGTATGACCATAGCCCTGAGTAGCATCCTGCCATTGCCCAGAATGATACCACAGTACAAGGACAAAATGATTGACTTCAATAACTGGCTAAGCTTCTGGTGTCATTCAAAGGGGATCCAGTATCTGTCTGCCTGGGACGACATAATCGACAAACCACAATGCTTTGCAAGAGATGGTTTGCACCTGTTGCCCCTGGGATTCAGGTTAATGGCTAAGGCTCTTGCCACCTCTACAGTGCCTTATTTAGGCAAGGTTCAAAGGACAAAACTATCACCATAACGGGTACAAGCAAGCAAAATCTGAAGGTAATGCTACTCAATGCTAGAAGTCTAAACCTCAAGATGCACTCTCTTGAGGCTGTCCTAAAAATGGAGAACATCGATATCTGTGCAGTAACTGAGACCTGGTTCAAAGCTCCAGAGATCACCCCTGCAATACCAGGCTACAACTCATACCACACTTTTCAGCCACCAAACCAGTACTGAAACACTAAAGGTGGGGGAGTGTCCATATTCACCAAGGATATTCACACCTCCAGGTTGGTTTCCCAACACAATGCATCTGAAATTCTCCAGGTGCAACTAACACTAGGTAAGACTGCAATACAAATTGTAGCTTGCTACAGATCCCCTCCATGCTCCAAGATTCTCACTACACCTTTCTAAACATACTGGAAAATATTAAGATACAATCAAACACCCTAATACTGGGTGATTTCAACTACTCTGCCATTAACTGGGAAAACTACTCCTGTACCAACACCTTTGCTCAGCGATTCTTGGAATTCATAAATTCCAATGCCGTAGAGCAACTAATTCATAGTCCCACCAGGGGTACCAAAATTCTAGACCTGGTCAGAACCAACATGGGAGAGCGATGGGTCCACACCAGTGGTCACCCCCTCGCTGGTCAGATCAGACCATAAGCTAATCACCCTTGACATCTGTAAAAAACTTCTCCAAAGCCAACTTCATGCTTCTCAAGTCAAAAGTAACAAACTTCATGACACCCATGAAGATGGGAACTGGAAGTTCAACTGCTGAATCCTACGCTAAGGTGCTGTATGAGCACATTCACTCGTGCATGGACCGAGCCACCCCAAATAGAACCAAGACTCTGTCCTTTAAAAAAAGGAAGCCAGTCTCGTGGTCCCCTGCCATAAACAAGCTGTACAACAGAAGGAAGAAACTGTTGCAGAAAAGAGAAAGAACCCAGGATTCAAAACATTCCCTCACCAGCCTCAATAGAAAGCTGAGATCCCTCATAAAATCTTCCAAAGCTAGTTACAAAAACAAAATTGCCAAAGATTCCAAAGACAACCACAAGGCATTCTATAGCTATGTCAAGAATCTAAATGGCAATACTCAGATCTGCTCTGAGCTACAGCAGAATGGCAGTAGATATACTGATCCCAAGGATATTGCCAATATCCTGGCAGATAGATTTAGTGCCAACTTCACCCCCCTCACCCCCTAAAGAGCCCATCTCAACACTGAAAGAATGCCAAATTCCGATAATCACGGCCACTCAGGTAAAAACTGCACTCTCCAAAGCCAAGAATACAGCATCAATGGGACCAGACGACATCCCAGGCTGTCTACTGCATAAACTACAAAATGAACTGGCACCTCACCTATGTGTCATGTTTAATCATAGCCTCACCTCAGGCTTCATACCCACAGAGTGGTGCACAGCTACAGTCATCCCACTCCACAAGGGGGATCCACTTTTGATCCCGGGAACTACCATCCCATCAGTCTGACGAGCCTGACCTACAAGGCCATGGAATGTATTTTCATGGAACTTATAAACAAAGACATTGGCAACCTTCAAACACTGGATCCCACCCAGTGTGGGTTTGTGAAGGGCCGATCTTGCCTCCTGAACCTAATTGACTTCTTTGGATCAGTCTCCAGAGCCGTGGACAAGGGTAAGGTGGTTCACACAGCCTACTTGGACCTCACCAAGGCCTTCGACACTATCCCCCACTCTGGAATCATAGATAAACTTACTAAGCTGGGCATTAATCTCTACGTCACTCGATGGGTTGCAAACTGGCTTGCTGACAGAATATACACTGTAAAAGTAGCCGACTTCAAATCCAGCTCCAGACAAGTGATAAGTGGTGTACTGCAGGGTTCTGCTCTGGGACCACTCTTGTTTGGTATCTACTTCTCTGAAGTATAGGCCAACACTAAGGGATTCTGGCTTACAAAGTTCACAGATGACTGTAAGCTGGGAGCCATTATTGACTCCCCAAATGATGTGGATATACTACAAAAGGGCCTTACCGAAACAGATGCCTGGTGCCAGAGCCATGGGCTCAAGCTAAATGCCAAAAAATGTATAGTTGTCCCCTTTGGGAAAAAACACATACCTGTAAACTACCACATAGGTGGCAGTACACTAAACACCGAAAGTGTGATAAGAGACCTAGGGATATAGGTGGACAGTGGTCTCACCTTTGATAACCACATAGCCACAACAGTAAGAAAATCCTTCTACATGACACACCTCTTCACTAAGAGCTTTTCATTCAGAAAAAAAGTCAGTCATTGTCCCTCTGTACTTATCCCTCATTAGACCCATTATATTCATACAATGCCCCGTTTGGTATGTACCTTACAAGACATCTGCAACAACTAGAAAAGCCGCAGAAATACCTCACAAAAAGAATCACAGGCCTAAAGTAGATGCCTTATGCTGACCATCTAAAGAATCTCCAGCTATACTCTGTCGCATATTGCCTACTCAGAGGCGATCTCTGCCTAACATACAAGGCCATGTCAAACCCAGAGTTGTTGGACATGCTACACTTAAAGAAATCCCAATCTTTCCAAGCCACACGCTCCAGGGATCTTAACTGTATCATCACAATGAATAGAACATGCTGGAGGGATAGGTTCCTGACACAGAGACTCCCCATACTCTGGAATAAGCTGCCCATACATGTCAGGCAGAGCACTTCAATGGCCCTCTTCAAGAGGAACCTTGACGATTCGATGGGAGATAGGAAATTCACCCCGGGGATCACATCAGTAGTCCTGCTAGACAGGGGTCCAGGAATATAAATATTTCCTGGAAGCAATAGCCAGGGAATCATTATGGCTAGGCTTGTATAGTCCCTAGGGCAGATAGCCTAGTACCTAGCTATGAACCTATGATAGATCCTTTCATTCTAGTCTGTCTGATATGAGAGCCTTCCCTCCATTTCCCATTCCAGTTCTGTAATACCTGAAGGATCCTTCCACTTAGAGGTTATTTAGTCCTTATACATGTTTTTTGTATGTATGCATAGGTCTTAAGCAGCCAAACTAGTTGTGATACAATTAAGACAAGTGGTGCATCAAGGGAAGGAAAAATCTTTTAAAGGGGCTCAAGCCTGGAGCACTAATACTGCAGATTTGGATCCAACAAGCAGCTCGAGGATTCGCATGTCATATTGGATGAACTGGAATGAAAGGATCTCTCATGACAGTAAGTACATAACTTTTTGTTTTTCAAAGCACAATTACAATCATTCTCAGCAAGACTAGATTTATCATCACAAATAGAAAGCAAATCAACTTCTAAGATGGCTGCACACTGATCAGCAGGTTAACTTTAGCACTCCCATTGTGAAAACAGAAACTGTAAAACAGATCCAGTAAAACTGTCACTTTGGGGAAAACTGAGTTATTGGGTAGTAATTACATTGCATAGATGCCAGCAAAGAAGAAATTTCAAGAACCTGAGATTAAAATTAATCAGAGAGGGAGAAGAGAAAATTCTGGCTGGGAAGAATCTTATAGCTGTTGAGGAAAAAGTACTTCATGTTTCAGCATTGGTACAGGAGATGGCTTCCAGTAATGTACAGGAAAAATCAAATGCACTCAAAGGTGTTTGAAATAAGTGAGACATTGATGGAATGCATCAACTCTAAAAACAAAAGACTGGAAAAATAGAAGTTTTAACCAGCTTTTCAGATGAACTAATAAAACTACAAAAATCAGATGCTGAAGTGAAGAAAAGGCTGTCTGAGCATGAGGCTTCTCAACAAGAACTATTTCAAAAAACTACTAGCATTAGAAGACAGAGAAAACCTGAGATGAAAGTAGAAATAAGCAACTGGACTAGCGCTCCACAGGAAGATTTGTTAAAAAAGTTTAGAGGTTGGTATAACAGTCAAGGTGTTTTCCTCACAAACACAAGGCACAGGGTTTGATCTTCTCCTTTGGGAGGGAAATTGGCTAGGCTTAAAATAGCCCACATGGGCAGGTAGTCTAGTGATTAGCTATGAACCTGTGAATTAAAAAGGCACATTGTTTGCATGCACCAAACCTGGCTGTGAGAAAGCAACCACGACTTGTATTAGTAAAGTTGCTATCATACCAGCAAAGAGTTGCTTCTGACAAAATTATAGAAAAAATGAAAAGTATTACACATTGGAGACGATAGATTGTTTGTGGAAAATCATTATTCATTTTACACCCTGCTCAAGAGGAACAAGTTTATCGCGGCAATTGGGGAATATCGAGAGAGGTGTGAGATTCATGGTGCTGTATCCAGCTGTCTTCATAATATTTTTCCTGGAGAATCACATATTTTTTTATGCAGAACAAGCTAAGGAGAAATAAAAAAAGGTTTATTTAACAAGAGTGTGTCATCAAAGAGAAGGGAACAATAATTCTCATTTGCCTGAAGACAAAGCCAATAAAAAGAGACCACCTGTAAAACATTATAAGGAAAATGCTTTAGAGACAGAAAAAAACACAAGAGCTGACTAGCAGAATCAGGAGTACCTTGAACCACAGACTGGTTTTGGGAGATGGAGATGATCAGGAAGATTAGCAACAGGGAAATTAAATACATGGCAGACTATATAGCAATAATCCCACTGACTATAGGAATAGACGTGAAATATGGCTTCACAAGAAAAAACAGCTGAGAAGGACTGGAATTGTGTTGACTTAGATAAACTCATGGGTGGACTGTAAAGCATATACATACTTTGTCATTAATGTTTACAAGGACACTGAAGGGCTAGAATAAGTAACTTTAAGTAGAACTGATTTTGTTATTAGTAGTTATATAAAATTTGTAAAAATATCGCCTGAACGGGGTAAATGCTCCAGCTATAACAGCCAAATACAATAATCGATAGTAAACAAGAGTTAGTAGGAGCAAACCACAGTAGATGAAACACAAGATATAACACAAGTTCATATGTCAAGTCCCCAGAACTTCAAGAGTCCCAATTTCACAAACGATAGGAACCACGACTCATTCAGTTCACGAACGTTTCTTTAATAAAAACAGAAGTTGAGTGCAAATATCAATACAGTTTAGCGCTTTCACCTTATGGCTTCTTCAGACCTATTAAACTCTCCAAACATCACACAATTTAAATCCAAAAAAGTGCAAAAGTATTACTCATTCTTAAAGTGCCAGTGCAAATAAAAGAAACTTAAGCAATTCATTGCAAAATCGCATATCACCAAACCATAAAACTAAAACAGATGCACTTAATAAAACAACTTTGCTAACATATGAAGAAATATATGTGTATATACATGTATAACACATGTATAAAGTATATATATAGAAAGCTTAAAAAACAAATTGATATATATATAGGTACAAATAAAAAAATATATATATATATGTGTGCCCATATACACAAAAAATATATTTCTATATCCAATATAAGAAAAAACTGAACTATATAATAATAATATATGGAACAAAACTTATATGGACATATATAACTACACAGGAACAATATATATATATATGTGTGTCATGTCCTTAATCCTCTCATTCTAAGGAAGGGTTTAATTGAGACTTTCTCATTAATACTGGGGTATAAATCAGACCTCAATCTCATAATCCAGGTGGCTTCTCTAGTTTCAGTATATGTTTTGATATCACCTCCTCTAACCCCTCTATTAACCCTCTCTACAACCTTAAATCTGAATGTATGGGAATCTCCAAACTCACTAACATGTTTCACTAGAGCATTTACTTTAGAGGCTATCCTGATATTATACATATGTTCATGCATTTTATCTCTAAGTCTCCTATTGGTCTTCCCTATATAGAATGCGTGACGCTTCACAATGTGCCAGATAAACAATATCTGTGGACATACAGTTCTCTCTTACCCTAAATGTATAAGATCTCAAGTCAATAGGGTGAACAAATAAGGGGTCTGGATCAATCAGGTGGCAAAAATTACAATGCCCACAAGGTAATGTTCCATAAGATGTATCTATACCTCCTCTTAATGTCTCCTTTTGATAGCAGAGAAGCCTTTTCAGGTTCTTTTTATTCTTGTATATAAATCTCGGGGCCACCCCTAAAGCTTCCTTAACTTCTGGGTCAACTAATAAAATATCCCAATGTGTTCTAATAACATCCTTGATTTGACCCACATCCTTAGTATAAAAGATAGGGCACACCACATTATCAACTCTCAGCTCCATTGACATCGGGGTATCTCCAGTTCTACTTTCACCACCTATATGGCTAGAGAAATAGGGTGCTGCCACCCCTGATCTCATTAAATCTATCCCTTGTGTCCCTTTATTTATATCACTTGTACTATAACCACGCACCAAGAGTCTCTCACTTAAATCATTCATCTCATTTCTAAATCCTGAATCGATGGGACAGTATCTAGAAATCCTCATCGCTTGCCCTTTAATGATGTTATCATATATATATCCTGGATGCATGCTATGACGATGTAGCAATACATTTCTATGACACAACTTCCTATAAAGTCCGGTGTTTATCAAACCATTGCCTAACTTCTCTACATAAATATCCAAAAAAGGTATTCTCATCTCAGAATACTCAAAGCTGAACCTTAAATATCCAGTTAGTGAGTTAATCTCATTAATAAATGATATCAGTTCTTCGGATGACCCTCTCCACAACAAGAAGAGGTCATCCACAAACCTTCTATAAAATAGGACACAATCCTTAAAGCCAGGTAGTTGAAACATGAATCTGTGTTCCCATTCAGCCATAAAAAGGTTGGCGTAGCTATTGGTACAAGATGTGCCCATAGCTACGCCATCCCTCTGGAGGTAACACTGATCTACAAAACAAAAAGCATTAGACTCCAAAACCACCTCCAAGAAAGTCAATCTCAGATCTGTTTTCCATCCATTGTTGATTCTCTCCTGAGATAACTCCCAGCCATCTCAACTCCTTCTACATTAGGAATAACAGTAAATAATGACTGAACGTCCATCGTAACAAAAAGAAAATCTAAATCCTCAGATTTCCCATTAGTAAAGCCATATAAATCAAGTAAAAACTGTCTAGTATCATTTAAAATGAATTCATTTGCATTAACTATTGGTCTAAAAAACGTCTCAATATAAATAGACAGTGGTTCAGCAGACCACCCCCTCCCTGCTACTATAGGTCTAAGGGGTGGATTCTCTCTATTCTTATGAATTTTCGGAAGTCCATTTATGCAGGGAATAAGTGGATATGTCACTTCCAATGTTTTAAATAGCAATGTATCAATAATATGACTCTTAACTAAGTCATCCAACATACAGTGTATCCTATTAGCTATAGCAAAAACTGAATCTCTGTCTATAGGAACATAAAACCTTTCCTCACTTAACATCTCAGTCATGCTGTCATGGTACTTCCATGCATCCATAATAACTATCCCACCTCCCTTATCAGCCGGTCTAATAGCTATAGTGTGGTCATTGCATAAACTGAACAATGCTTGTTTCTGTGTGAATGATAAATTATTCCTGTTTTTACACTTCTTATCGCTATCTCTCATCCTATATAAGTCGTCCTCAACCATTTTACTATATGCTGCCAATAAAGGGTGCAATGGAGGCATAAAAGTACTCGGTTTCCTAACACATGTAGTATTCACAGGCTTATAGCTGGTATGAAAGGTTATTCTCAGGGATAGGTTACGAACATACATCTTAAAATCTCGTATAGTTTCTTCAAAATTACTATGTATAGTAGGGATGAAAGAAAGTCCTCGGGATAATACAACTTTTTCATCTGCAGATAAAATGCGAGATGAAATATTGAAAACTATGTTGTCCCCCTCCCTCCCCACATCCTCTTGATGTTGTGATTTGGTAATCGGTCTAGAGACAGCTTCCTTTTCTGTCTCCCTCTGCTTGTAGACCGTCCCCTCCCTTCCCTGTGTTCGAACCTGATGGGGAAAGGGTGATTCACATCATAAGTGGTAGTACTAGAGCTAGTGGCAGCCCTTTGTGAACCTCCTTGCACTATTTCATCAGCCTTATTCAACTTGCCAGTCTTAAATACTTTTTTCCTAACCACTGGTCCTATAGATTCTTGATGGCTAGGAATCTGTTCATTATCAACAGTGTTTACGTTATCTATCATTTCAGATATAGCATGATGTTCACTCAGTACATTAAATGCAGGTAGATTATTACTAGTCTTATCATTGTTAAAAACATTAGACAAATCATTACATTGACTATCAGCTCTAATACTGACATTCTCTCCCTTAGGAGTATCAACATTATCAGCGTTTAAAACAGCATGCACAGGATCACAATTCAAAATAATTTGTCCATTATTAACATTTCTAGGTCTAAATTGACCTTCAATGTCTCTATTACCCCTCGGCCAAGTAAATATTTGTCCGTTTTTGAAATCCTTAATGTCTCTTTGTAATTTAAGCTTTTTTGATCAAACAATTTCTTCTCATATTGGAAAACGCTATCTAAAGTAGCGTGAATGTGTAGTTCAACATTCGTTATCGGAAAGCGCTCATAAATGGCAGTTTGCTGTTTATTTATATCATACCTCAGTTCTTCTTCCAACGGACTAAAAAATTCATTTAACAAAATCATGTATTTGAGGCTTACCTCAATATTCAATTGCTGCCACTTGTACAGCAACTCCGGATATTGTGTCCCTGTTGTCGGCATCTTCAGGACCCTTAAGCCTCTCTGAATAATCCGCCGCTGGATACAGACCTCAAAATGTAGTCTCTGCGTCTGTAATCTCTTAAGTTTACACAAATCCATCTCTAATTTATCCAATGCTTTCCTCAGCCCTTCGCGATCAAACTGTTCCGTTGCTTGTACTCCTGTTACTTCTTCATCATCTTCAAAAAGCTCCAATGGATTTACACGCTCTCGAAGGCAGTCAGAAAGTCTATCCAATACCGAGCGCTAAAGCTCAGCTACACCTTCCCTCTCACGCATCACATACGGAAGTTCTATTTGCATAGAATTGGTATCTACCATGTCACCGGTCAGGCTGAAACAGCAACAACAGATAAACTTGTAAAAATATCGCCTGAACGGGGTAAATGCTCCAACTATAACAGCCAAATACAATAATCGATAGTAAACAAGAGTTAGTAGGAGCAAACCACAGTAGATGAAACACAAGATATAACACAAGTTCATATGTCAAGTCCCCAGACCTTCAAGAGTCCCAATTTCACAAACGATAGGAACCACGACTCATTCAGTTCACGAACCTTTCTTTAATAAAAACAGAAGTTGAGTGCAAATATCAATACAGGTTAGCGCTTTCACCTTATGGCTTCTTCAGACCTATTAAACTCTCCAAACATCACACAATTTAAATCCAAAAAAGCGCAAAAGTATTAATCATTCTTAAAGTGCCAGTGCAAATAAAAGAAACTTAAGCAATTCATTACAAAATCACATATCACCAAACCATAAAACTAAAACAGATGCACTTAATAAAACAACTTTGCTAACATATGAAGAAATATATGTGTATATACATGTATAACACATGTATAAAGTATGTATATATAAAGCTTAAAAAACAAATTGATATATATATATATATATATATATATATATATATATATATATAGGTACAAATAAAAATATATATATGTGTGCCCATGTACACAAAAAATATATTTCTATATCCAATATAAGAAAAAACTGAACTATATAATAATAATATATGGACCGAAACTCATATGGACATATATAACTACACAGGAACAATATATATATATATATATATGTGTCATGTCCTTAATCCTCTCATTCTAAGGAAGGGTTTAATCGAGACTTTCCCATTAATACCGGGGTATAAATCAGACCTCAATCTCATAATCCAGGTGGTTTCTCTAGTTTCAGTATATGTTTTGATATCACCTCCTCTAACCCCTCTATTAACCCTCTCTACAACCTTAAATCTGAATGTATGGGAATCTCCAAACTCACTAACATGTTTCGCTAGAGCATTTACCTTAGAGGCTATCCTGATATTATACATATGTTCATGCATTCTATCTCTAAGACTCCTATTGGTCTTCCCTATATAGAATGCGTGACGCTTCACAATGTGCCAGATAAACAATATCTGTGGACATACAGTTCTCTCTCACCCTAAATGTATAAGATCTCAAGTCAATAGGGTGAACAAATAGGGGGGGGTCTGGATCAATCAGGTGGCAAAAATTACAATGCCCACAAGGTAACGTTCCATAAGATGTATCTATACCTCCTCTTAATGTCTCCTTTTGATAGCAGAGAAGCCTTTTCAGGTTCTTTTTATTCTTGTATATAAATCTCGGGGCCACCCCTAAAGCTTCCTTAACTTCTGGGTCAACTAATAAAATATCCCAATGTGTTCTAATAACATCCTTGATTTGACCCACATCCTTGGTATAAAAGATAGGGCACACCACATTATCAACTCTCAGCTCCCTTGATATTGGGGTATCTCCAGTTCTACTTTCACCACCTATATGGCTAGAGAAATAGGGTGCTGCCACCTCTGATCTCATTAAATCTATCCCTTGTGTCCCTTTATTTATATCACTTGTACTATAACCACGCACCAAGAGTCTCTCACTTAAATCATTCAGCTCATTTCTAAATCCTGAATCGATGGGACAGTATCTAGAAATCCTCATCACTTGCCCTTTAATGATGTTATCATATATATATCCTGGATGCATGCTATGACGATGTAGCAATACATTTCTATGACACAACTTCCTATAAAGTCTGGTGTTTATCAAACCATTGCCTAACTTCTCTACATAAATATCCAAAAAAGGTATTCTCACCTCAGAATATTCAAAGTTGAACCTTAAATATTCAGTTAGTGAGTTAATCTCATTAATAAATGATATCAGTTCTTCGGATGACCCTCTCCACAACAAGAAGAGGTCATCCACAAATCTTCTATAACATAGGACACAATCCTTAAAGCCAGGTAGTTGAAACATGAATCTGTGTTCCCATTCAGCCATAAAAAGGTTGGCGTAGCTATTGGAACAAGATGTGCCCATAGCTACGCCATCCCTCTGGAGGTAACACTGATCTACAAAACAAAAAGCATTAGACTCCAAAACCACCTCCAAGAAAGTCAATATCAGATCTATCTGTTTTCCATCCATTGTTGATTCTCTCCTGAGATAACTCCCAACCATCTCAACTCCTTCTACATTAGGAATAACAGTAAATAATGACTGAACGTCCATCGTAACAAAAAGAAAATCTAAATCCTCAGATTTCCCATTAGTAAAGCCATATAAATCAAGTAAAAACGGTCTAGTATCCTTTAAAATGAATGCATTTGCATTAACTATTGGTCTAAAAAACTTCTCAATATAAATAGACAGTGGTTCAGTGGACCACCCCCTCCCTGCTACTATAGGTCTAAGGGGTGGATTCTCTCTATTCTTATGGATTTTCGGAAGTCCATTTATGCAGGGAATAAGTGGATATGTCACTTCCAATGTTTTAAATAGCAATGTATCAATAATATGACTCTTAACTAAGTCATCCAACATACATTGTATCCTATTAGCTATAGCAAAAACTGAATCTCTGTCTATAGGAACATAAAACCTTTCCTCACTTAACATCTCAATCATGCTATCATGGTACTTCCATGCATCCATAATAACTATCCCACCTCCCTTATCAGCCGGTCTAATAGCTATAGTGTGGTCATTGCATAAACTGAACAATGCTTGTTTCTGTGTGAATGATAAATTATTCCTGTTTTTACACTTCTTATCGCTATCTCTCATCCTATATAAGTCGTCCTCAACCATTTTACTATATGCTGCCAATAAAGGGTGCAATGGAGGCACAAAAGTACTCGGTTTCCTAACACATGTAGTATTCACAGGCTTATAGTTGGTATGAAAGGTTATTCTCAGGGATAGGTTACGAACATACATCTTAAAATCTCGTATAGTTTCTTCAAAATTACTATGTATAGTAGGGATGAAAGAAAGTCCTCGGGATACTACAACTTTTTCATCTGCAGATAAAATGCGAGATGAAATATTGAAAACTATGTTGTCCCCCTCCCTCCCCACATCCTCTTGATGTTGTGATTTGGTAATCGGTCTAGAGACAGCTTCCTTTTCTGTCTCCCTCTGCTTGTAGACCGTCCCCTCCCTTCCCTGTGTTCGAACCTGATGGGGAAAGGGTGATTCACATCATAAGTGGTAGTACTAGAGCTAGTGGCAGCCCTTTGAGAACCTCCTTGTACTATTTCATCAGCCTTATTCAACTTGCTAGTCTTAAATACTTTTTTCCTAACCACTGGTCCTATAGATTCTTGATGGCTAGGAATCTGTTCATTATCAACAGTGTTTACGTTATCTATCATTTCAGATATAGCATGATCTTCACTCAGTACATTAAATGCAGGTAGGTTATTACTAGTCTTATCATTGTTAAAAACATTAGACAAATCATTACATTGACTATCAGCTCTAATACTGACATTCTCTCCCTTAGGAGTATCAACATTATCAGCGTTTAAAACAGCATGCACAGGATCACAATTCAAAATAAAGAGCTGACTAGCAGAATCAGGAGTACCTTGAACCACAGACTGGTTTTGGGAGATGGAGATGATCAGGAAGATTAGCAACAGTGAAATTAAATACATGGCAGACTATATAGCAATAATCCCACTGACTATAGGAATAGACGTGAAATATGGCTTCACAAGAAAAAACAGCTGAGAAGGACTGGAATTGTGTTGACTTAGATAAACTCGTGGGTGGACTGTAAAGCATATACATGCTTTGTCATTAATGTTTACAAGGACACTGAAGGGCTAGAATAAATAACTTTAAGTAGAACTGATTTTGTTATTAGTAGTTATGTAAAATTTGTGTTGTAAATTGCATGTTATATTTTTAAGAGTTTTGTATAGTGCACAGTCAGGGGTATTTTAAATGTGAGGAGTGGAGAATTTTAACAATGACTGCTGTTTATATTAAAGATATTAAAAACAAGCAAGTACCTCAACTTAGTTGTAAGACATACAGGCTTTAGATGGTAACAAGATAAGAAAGGCTGGACAGAAGCAAGTTAAATTTAATATGATGTTGAGATCTTAGACTGATGTGTTGGGGTGGTGTAAAAGTGTACTGATCATATTATATGTAGAATTAATATAACTTCCTTTGTATTTACAGTAGATTACTGTACTTGGCTTAAGCTGTAGACAATTATTTAAGCAAATAGGCTTGAAAATGGGACAAAATGATGAAGGGCATAGTAAATGATAAGTTTCTTGCATCTGCAAAGTTATTGACTTGTTTTTTTTTTTTTCTTTTTTCCATTAGTAAATGCTCTCAGTGGAGATGTGAAATCTTCAGGTGCAGGACATTGAAGGAAGCTGAACAGGGGAAGTATGTATAATATGTTCTGAATAAAATTTACAATCTTTTGCATCTGCAAAGCTCTTGGGTATTTTTTTCTTCTATCTCACTGCTGATTGCTTTTACTTGGAGGCCAGCTGCTACTTTATGACCTGTATGGTTCTTATTAGTTTCCTTAAGGATCTGCATCCAAAATCCCATTCTCTCTTTCTTTCTTGAACACCCCTCCCTCACTCCATCATCATTCCTTTCCACTTTGAATTATAACCTTCTCCTTGTGTTATTTATATGAGCCATAACTGTATAACTCTAAAGTATCCCTTAAAATGAAATAATCCTAAACCACCTTGTTTTGTTGGAAGATGCAACTTATCCTAGTTAATTCTTGCCCTCTTTCCCTCCCAAATAAATTCCTTCAACTCGTTAATAATTATGTATAACTTCTCTGGTTGGTAAAAATATGCCTGGCTTATATATAAATCTAGACAGACTAAAACATTTTCACTACTTGTATCTTACTGTCCACATCCATAAACAATAGTTTCCAGTTTTGCATTATATTTAGTTTAGTTTCTTCCCACATATCCTTAGCTGCCATAACAGAAGCTTTGTTAATCCATACTCCTAAATACTTTATCTTATCGTGTCCCAATAAATATGGGTATTGCTGAACCCATTTGTATTGGGTACATAATTTATGGCTATAGCATTTGTTTTATCTTCATTAATGTTATATCCCAAAAAGACCTGAAACTGTCTCAAAATGTTCCACAACACCTATATGTCTTTTTTCTGTATTTATCGGGTATAAAATAATATCATCTGTAAATAAAGCCAACTTCTCTTGATTGCCATACCAATTATATCCTTGAATTTTTAAGTCTCTTATTTTCTTTGTCAATTGCTCTAAATATAAAACAAATAACAAAGGGAAAGAGAACTTATCGGAGAGAAACCTTTCCATTCTAATTCTTGCCTCTCATCTTTGATATATCTTCCTAATAACCTTATTATTGTCATTGGGATTACAATTGCCCTACTCATACAATCCCAGCTTACTCTGTTGAATTATTTCTTTGCATCATGTGGCATCTGAATCACAAATGCATACAAAATGCTTAAAAGCATGGATTCTTTTTTAATGAGTAAATTGAGCTGTAAGGAATAAATTGATTTCAGAGATGCTTGGAACAAGGTTGAATGGGGGGGTGAAGCTCTTGGGAGAGGGAGGACAGTATTTTGAGCTTTGTGGATTAAAAATTTAGCTTTATAATTGTAGAAGTGATCAGAAGATCTTAGTATTTAAAGAGGTGTTTCCCCTTAGCAGTCTTGAGGGGCACATTGTTCAAGTTAATAGGTACAAATACTTGTGATTTTACTTTAGTATGAATCTATTGATAGTCAAAGTGACTTTTGTAACAATAGTGAACTGTTTAAAGTTGTTTTTGAGCCTGTTTTTAAATAACAAAAATATATTGATAAAGTATAATCCCCATGATTTGTGGAGCTGATTCTTAATGTATGTGGAGTGATAGACATGTTTATGTTGTTTTAACTTATGGCTTTTAAACCCCATTCCTCCCTTGTAAGTATTGTTCCCACAGTTCCCATTTTTTCCCATGTAGTTTGCTCCTACCCTTTCCTAAAGATCTCAGTTCCAGTTGTTTTATCTCTGTTACTATATTCACTACTTCCAGTGTAGTTGGTTTAGATTTTGATTTCCATTTTCTAGTAATTGCTTTTTTGGCAGCCTCCGTTATTAGACACAGCAAGGCCTTACCATGTCTAGGCAATTCTGTTTCTGTATCATAGCTGAGAAAAATCATCGCCCTCATCAGACCAATCTGCTCCCCCAGCATCTCTGACTGCGCATCCCACAGGGAATCCTTAAAGTCATCCAACTCACCACACTCCCATAAAATATGTTCCCAATGATCTCTTTCTTCCCATTCACACCTCCAAAATTTGATGTCTGCAGGATGACAAATTTTTTGGAGTCTACCTGTGGTATAAAAATATCTATGTAAAAATATCCAGGCAAAAATCCTAAATCTTCTAGATTTTGTTGCATATTTGGGAGCCATACATATATCCTTCCATTGTTTCCATTATGAATTGCTTTTCCAATCTCTCTTCCCAATCCTTCCTAACCTCCTCTGATTGATTCTTATAGTTATCATGCAATATTGTATATGCTGTACTAATTATTCCTTTTTTAATGGCAGCTTCTGTTCTAGAGTCTGTTAAAAACTCTACCAATGCTGGTCTTTCATTTAGGACCCTATATTTCTTTCTCTTTGCCTATACTCTGATATCAATCCCTGATAGGGAAGGTAATCTCTAACCTGAAGTCCAAATAAATTATTGCTGTCCATTCTATCATCTTTCCCTCTGTAGTTATTTGCTCACAATACCTTGGTTCCTTTAACAGGCTTCTCCAATAAATTCCAGCCCCCTCTTGCCTATAGTTTGTATCCCTAATTGCAGTCATCCCTATCAGCAGAATCTCCATTCCCATGTTGGTTTAGTTCTTAGAATACTTTCTGCTACCTTACGGATATAATATTTTCTATGATCATTGTTATTCTCCTTAAAGGCCTGCATCCAAAATCCCAGTCTCTCCTTGTTTCTTGAGCTTCCCCCTGTTTCATCATCATCCCTTTCCACTATAACTTATAGTTTTCTGCTTGAGCTATGTATAGGAGTCTTAACTTGTGTAGCTCTGAAATACACATCAAACTGGGTAATCCCAATCTGCCCTGTCCTACTGGAAGAATCAGTTTATCCCACTTGACTCTTGCCATCTTCCTCTCACAGATAAAGTCATTCAGCTCTTTATTAATTGCTATCCACAACTTCTCCTCTGGTTGATAAAAATATGCCTGACTTGTGTATAAGACTAAAGGGATTAAAATATTTTAACTATTTGTATCTTACTGTCCAGATCTGTATAACAAAGCTTCCATTTTCTCAGTTTTTGTATTATCTTTTGTTTAGTCTCTTCCCACATATCCTTAGTTGCCAAACTAGAATAATTTTTAATCCATACTCCTAAATAATTAATTTTATCATATAGATATTCCTGAACCAGTTCATCTGTGGGTACATAATTAACCGCTATTGCCTTTTGTTTTAGCTTAATTAATTTTGTATCCTGAAAAGATCTGAAACTGTCTTAAAAATGTTCCACAACTCCATAATGTCTTTTTCTGGTTTTGTCAGGTATAAAATAACATCATCTGCAAATAAAGCCAGCTTTTCTTGATTACCATACCAATTATATCCTTGAATTTTTGAGTCCCTTATTTTCTTTGCCAATAGTTCTAAATATAATGCAAATAATAAAGGGGAAAGAGGACACCTTTGCCTGGTTCCTCTGCTCAAGCAGAAATTATCAGAGAGGACCCCACCCATTTTAATTTTTGCCTCCAATCCCTCAGTTATCCTCCTAATCAACCTTATATTTTTTTCAGGAAAATGCAAATGCTTCCATTGGCCTGCTCATAAAGTCCCAGCTTTGACTGTCAAATGCTTTCTCTGATTTAAGACCCACCAACAACAATGGTATTTTCTTACATTCTGCTTCCCTCTGGATCATCAGTGTTCTGTTAATGTTGTCAAATGTTTGCCTCCCCTCCACAAAACCACATTGATCCATATCTATCAGTTTTCACATTAATTTTGCCATTATAGACATGGACACTTTATAATCATTGTTTAGTATTGAACCAGGCCTGTATGAAACTGGATCTGATGGATCTTTACCCTCTTTGGGTAATACAGCTACCACTGCTTTCTTCTAGGATGGTGGTACTTCTCCTCTAAAAATACTGCTAAACAAAACCTTCCAGATCTTTATCAGTTTTTTTCCTCCTGGCTTCCAAACTTCCACAACAATACTATCTATTCCTGGGGGCTTTCCTGCAGATTGGTTATATATCACGATTTTTATCTCATCTTTGGATCTATATTATATTGTCGAAGTGGCATTACAGCTAATGCCGTTTTGACAACCAACAACAAGATACAACACATCAGTAAAAACATTTAAAAGTGGGGGGCTTCACCCCCACCCCCTAACTAAATATACCAACTCTGAGATTGCGCTATAGTGGGGTAAAGGGCAATGTCATGGTTCAGGCCAGGCAATTGTTTCCCCTAGGAAAGAAATCGCTGACCTGAGCTTTCACTGTTTAGGCATTTCGCTCTATATTTGTCATTGAAAAGGCATTCAGTGTAATGCCGTTTCAACAATATAATATAGACCCCCCTCATCTTTTCCTATTCTAGCCATTAGTAGTTGAGTCTCATCTACCTCTAACCTTGGTATGTTTAATTCTTCCATAAACATTTCCATTTGTATCTTTTCTTGATTTTCATATTTCACTGCTTTATAGAGACTCTCATAGAATTTCCGAAATATTTCTAATACCTCTACAGGATCTTTTGTTACCTTCCTTCCTATAGGCTTCCTAAGTTTGGAAACAGCCCTTTCTACTTTCTGTTGCCCGAGTTGTTGTGCTAAAAGTTTTTGTGCTCTGATGTTATTATCAAAAAACAGTTGCTTAACAGTAATATTTCTAAGCTTGTGCATATTATCGAGGTAATCACTTATTTTCTGCCTAGCATTCTGCAGTTGATACCCTTCTTGTTCTGTGAGATCCCCCCTCTTCTGTAATACTTTAACATTTGTCAGTCCCTCTAAATAATTCTTGTTACTTCTTAACCATAGCTTCCTTTCTTTTATTTCCACCCTATTTTTAAACTCCACCTTAATTTTATCCTACTCCCTAGCTATATTTTCATTAGAAAATTATATCCTCTCTAACAGCTCCTGAATAATCCCCGCAACCCATTCCTTACATTCCTCTCTTTTGAACAGGTAGGTGGGAAAGCGCCAATGTCTTATTTTATTTCATTACCCTGTGCTTTTATTTTAGCTATTACTGGCACATGATATGAAATAGTTATTGGGTGAGTATCAAGACCTTCAATTAAATGCACGTTTCTGTGAAATATAAATTCTGTCTAGCCTAGCCCAGTTTTTATATCTTGGGGAATAATATGTTAATTCACTCTGAACTCCTAGTACTAAATTCACATCTTCCATGCCAAATATTTTCATAAAATTCTTCAACAATCTATCTTCCTTTGTTATATTTTCTCTTCTGGGCCCCGCAGACACATCTTTACTGCTGCAAATCAAATTCCAATCCCCACCTATAAGTAATACTCCTTCCTGAAAACTGATTATTTCTCCCAGAATTTTCTTGAGCTCCATTTTAACAGTTTTAGGTGGAATGTGAATACATGCCAGTGTAATCCTCCTCCCTTGCTAGTAGCCCCTTAGCACTACAGATCTGCCATTATTATTTTTTTATCTTCTATCACTATTGGACCTCCTCTTGGAATTAATATAAGTACTCCTCTTTTCCTTTGTCCCTGGTATTCTGCTAAATAACCATCCTGAAAACCGCTTTTTATTAAATTCACATGTTCAGTTCTAAGCGTGTCTACTGTAACATAGCTGTTTTTACTCTACATTTTTAATACAGTTCACTACTCTTTCATATTTGTATTTATCTGTGAGGTCATTTGCATTTAAAGACATTAAAGAAAGCATAATTGTATTTAAAAAGGTTATTATTCACACCTTTTATGTATAATTACTTGTTTGTTAAATGTCTAGTTCCAGCTTTTCTGTTACATGCATACACTGTTTGGCAGGTTGAACTTTTACACAGTTGTTTCGTTTCATATCAATTTGAGCCTATGTCACATCTTAGAAAATGTTTTGTTTTATTAAAAGCTCTCAAAAAACCCACACCCCAATACCCTCTAAAACCTATTAACTTAATACTAACACACTAAACAATGTACACCTTCAAGTATTGAAGTTTTACCCTCTGATAGGAACAAACGTCCCAAACTGATAGCCACACTCATAGACTGAGTTAACCTAAAAGAAAGGCTATCCATGCTAAGATGGATGGTGCAGCCTGTGCTTCTACTAAGTGCTGATTGGTTTTGTCTTATTTTTATAGCTTTCTCAGCTGGGAAATGCCCTGACTACCTGAATATTTTCAGAGAACATTAACTACCTTAGAAAGCCCCTGAATGCTTTTAGAGAACTTTATCTACATTGGGAAACCCCCTGAATGCCTTCATAGAAAATTATCTCCTAGTGACTTTCTCTATTCTTTTTTTCCCTCAGCCAATCACTCTTCACCAGACTGTAGCCAGTTTCTCTTTATCAGATTGTCTCCATGGAGACATGAGAGTCATGCAGCCAGTTTTTCTTTATCAGATTATTTCCATGGAAACATGAAGACCAGCTGCAGAATTGTTACCGTGCATACATGTATCTGCTAGAAAAAAAGTCTCATAATATTGAATGGTCTTTTTTATTTACTTGCTCTCTGTTAAAACGTGTTACTAAATCAATGTAGGGTCTTTAATCCAGTCATTTCCCCCATGCAAGAATAAGAAAACGCACATTAATTTTTATTTTATCATACTTTTTAACCAGCCTTTTTTTACATTTCTTAAAAATGAACAAGAAAAAAGAGAAGAAGAGAGAAAGAAAAGAAAATAACGAACAGCAACACCTGTTTACAATCCACATTACACTTAAAATAATGGAAAAAATACTTTATAGCATGTAAAGAAAACCATATGCCACAAAATTGGTACTATTTACGAAAAGAATCTTTACTTACAGTTAACTTCCCCCTCCTCTTCCCCTCCTCAATGCACGTTTCCAAACATTAATGACATGACATAGGGCATATGCTTTAGAGTCCCCCACAAGTCCAACAAATTCTGAAAAAGTGCAATATTTCCAGATTTTCTTGTTCTGTCATATTTCACAAATATAATTATTGCATTGTAATCACATATTAAGTTACTTGTTTTATTAGTGTTCATCTTCAAAATTATGTCTCTGTTTCATTTCCAGTGCACTCACCATTCTTCCAGTCAACTCTCATGCTCTCTTCAGGTTTCACAGGTATAGTCCATCTGTGTTCTTTATTACCAGAAGAACAAGAAGCAAAATTTCCTTTTTTTCACAGCTTACTTTTTGTTGGACAAACTTTTGTATGTCCTCCTTAGCATGTACTTCATCAGAAAATGATTTTGCCCCTCCAGGGAAGAATACATTGAAGACAGTGGGGTTTAGCAGTTTGAATCTCACACCTGCATCTTGACATTCCCTGAATAGTGGAATAAATTTGCTCCTCTTCTGTTTGGTGTATAATGAGTAATCATCCTCCACAAACACTCTGCTATCGGCCACTTTTAGTACTTTGTCCTTCTGCCACTGTTTTGTCAGAATCAACTCCGTCTGCTGGTAGGATTTCATCTTTACTATTAAAGGTCTAGGTTGTTTTCTTATAGTCAGGTTTGTAACATACACACAATGTGCCCTTTCAACTAACAACTCCTGCTGTGGAATAACAGTCCAGTTGCTTATTTGTTCTTTCATAAAATTAATGCAGTCTGTTCCTTCCAACTTCTCTGGTATAACTGAAAATCTCATGTTTTCTCTATGTGCTCTGTGATCTAATTATATTATTTTGTGAAACATCTTTTCCTGAGCAGTCTCATATTCATCCAGCCTTTTGTTCATTTTGACCTATAGTTTTTGTAGCTTTATCATCTCATCTGAGTATCTTTTTAAAGCTTCTTCCATTTTCCAACCTTTTGTTGTTTGTGTTGATATAATCCATCAGTGTTTTCTTTATTTTAACCACATCTGTATGCAGTTGTCTTATATCTTCCTGTAGGTTATTGGAAGTCATGTCTGAAGGTTGGATTGCTTGTTTAACAGCTGCAGAACTTTCCCCAGCCAGTGTTTCTTCCTAACTTTTTGTAGCTGAGTTTTTCCAGGTCTTCTGTATTTCTTTATTCGTGGTATCCAGGCAGTGCTCTTACTGTCCAGTTACTGAAATTTACCCATAAACACAAGTCTACTGGCCTTCTCTGCTGAGTTTCTGTTTTCACACCGATAGAGGTAAAAACAAGCTGTTACTCAATATGCAGCCATCTTGGAAGTCCAAGAGTAAACTAAGGTGTTAATTTTAAAACTGTTTTGAAGATGTGCCCATGGAAACATTAAGGGGGAATTTTCTGTTTGTTTTGCTCATTTTGATGGCTGTTTCAGATTTCAGTTTGGTATTTAAATGTGAGTGAGTTTATGGCACTTTGAGAAGGCTCTTATCTTGAGACAAATGCATGTTTGAGATTTGTTTTACTTAGTTTTATTTGGTTTTAGTCTTAATGAATCTGTCCTTATGCTCAAGTAGTTCATTTTAGATTTAAATGGATTCCTACATAAATCCTGTATTTCTGAAATTTTGGCTGAATTCATGGCAAAACACAACTTTAAGTTCTGCCATAGTAGCAAGTTCGGATGACAGCATAGTCAAATTCTCTGGAGTGAACTATAAGCCACAAAGCAAAAGGATCTTTGATAATTAAAATTAAAGTAAAGTGCCTTTGCAAACCTTTGGGAAAGATAAGGAGAAGTTATTTGTGGCTTGGTGAAAGCTGGAGATGGTTACCAGGTGAACTTTGGAGAATAAGTAAGGCCAGAATCAAATATCTGGGATAGGTAGTCAAGAATGCTTGCTACTGGAGCCATGAAGGGTTTTAGACCCCAAGCCATAGCATACAATAAAAAAGCAGTCCACATGCTGTTATAGGTTTTCCTTGTATTTGGTCTCTGAGTAGAATTAAGAATTTGGAACCTCCTTTTTATGCAAGGTGGGTCACTGGCCATCACTGAAAATGGAGAAATAGCCATAGAGAAGGAAAGTACAGTTTTAAATTGACAGGTGTGACAGAAAGTTCCTGGTTAACTTCAAGCATGGAAGCCAATCTAGAAGATGAGGCCACTGTAGGGGAAACTGTACTTGAAGGGACAAAAACAGGGCTGTCTATTTGACTTTGGTTTTGTGCAGTTGGGCCTTCTGATAAAAAGCTGTTAATAAGGGAAGATGAGAGAAAGCAAAAAGGAGACCTGGGCCCAGTTGTGGAAGAGGGCATTTCTGGGACATTTTCCTTTTGTAGGAATAAGGGAAAAGAAATGTGATTTTCATACTGGTAAGGATGCAGAAAGTTCACACCAAAGCTTCCTCCATTGATGGAACAGACTACATGCCACTGAGGGATTGTAAAACCACTCATGGTACTTCAGCAGGTAACAGCTAAGCTAGTCCACTAAAGTGTTGACATCTACCAGGATGGGATTGACTGTAAGAAGACCATTGGTGGCCTTCTGATAAAAAAAGCTCCTAAACTTTCATGGCCTGGCCTCATGACAGAGAGGATAAGAGGCTATATTCTTCATGTGATCACTGCTGTAGTAACGAAAGCTACATGGGTTATATGTCCTGCCAAGGACATAATGGATGTCCAACTTCCAAAGCTTTGGGGCACTTTCCAAGTGCTCAAACCATTAGTCAGCTCGAGATGAAGCGAATGTGGGCTTTCGAGCATTGATGATATGCTAACTCTGTCCTGTTACTAGCAAGTAAGTTCCCATTGGAGAAAAAAAAAATCCAATTTATTTTTTTATGACAGAAAACTTACTTTTTCTGTGAAATGTATGTATTTTAGCTAGGAAATTTTGTTTTTGTTGACTGTCATGTGACTTTTGTTCACTTTAAAATGGGAGCATTGCCTTTTGTGTGGTAAAATGTGTTAAAATTCACTTAAAACTACATTTTCTGTGGAAAGACTGTGTTCTTTTACATTTTGGGGCTTGGTTAAGTGCTTAAAGTGTTTTTTGTTGTGTTTTTCCATGGAAGAAGTTGCTTTATTTGCAATTAAACTGTTTTATCTACTATTGCTGTTTAGCTTCTCTGGGAATCAGGTGTCTTTTTTGGCTTAACCACGGAACAACCTACTGGTTTCCTTGCTTGTACCTTCTTTCAGCAACTAAAAGAAAAAGGTTGTTAAGCAGCCTTTGCCACCACAGCAGGCTGATATTTTTGCTTCAGGCTGTGGCCAAAGCTGGTTCCTTGGACCACTCATCTTTGTCTTTGGATCCCTCAGGAATACTTCATACAGACAACATAGACCAAGGATTACACAAGTCCTCTGCACCTGTTGGTGGACATTTGTCTGACAGTGGAGTGCCAGTCTTTAGTCCTAGAAGAAGGAGCAGGGGATATCTCTTTGCTTATCCAGAAAGCTGTACCCATCCCTAGGGAGGTGATTGCTGGAAACTCTGTGTCTGCTTCTTCAGGAATTCCTGTAAAAAAAAAAGTCTAAACTTATGTCTTTTCCTGTCTCAGTGACACTGGAAAAGAGTAATTTTATTGGGCTTAGCTCAGTGTTTAATGTAGACTATTGACCCTTCTTAAATGGTTGGTTCTGTTAGAAGAAGAAATAATTCTTCATTTCCTGAAGAGATTCAAGAGTTTGAAACCCAGATGGGACAGATTTCTGATGCAGATTTTGAAGAGTGTGACTTTGGATAGTCTATTTGAAGGACTCTGTCTCTGAAACTCTTTCCAGAATCAATCAATTATTTCATTGGGAAAACCCTGATGTTTCTTATTTCCTCAGAAAATATTATGATTTATTACAACAGGAATTTTTTGAACCTACATATATTCCTCCTGATGTCCTTCAAGGATGCATCTGCAGTCATAACATATGGGGTTGTCCTGCCTCAGGCAGCCCTCGGTCGGCCCGATTCCAAAGTCTAGGTCTGGCCTCGGCTGATGTCGCACTTCACCCAACGTCATAGCTCTTGGGGTATAAAGGCATCAGCCGACGCCATTTTCCTCAGTCTTTCTTGCCGCACGGTGCCCAAAGCAGAAGCTGTTCGCAAGTGCCGGTGGGTCAGATCCAGAGATTTCAGCTACCGAAGACTTCTAAAAAAGCTAAGTACCCCGTTGGGGACTCTTTCTTGCCTCAGCCGATGTCAGACAAAGTAAATAATTGTTTAACTTGTGGGAAACAAATACCTCATAAGGATTTCCACTCTTCCCTTCCTTGCTTAGGCCCAGACCACGACGTATCAGCTTGTTTAGCCTGTGCTTCCTTCAACCGACGGACACTTAGACGTCGGTCGGAGTTTGCAGAAGAGTTTTTTGGTCCCGCTTTTGCATATAAAATGCCGTTGGAGACTCCGACTACACATTTAGCTAAAAAACGCAAGGAAAAGGACTGACACTCGCGGCCCGCGGTTTCGGCTGAAACCACGGTTAAGCCTACCGCGAGTGTCTCGATTTTGGCTGAAACCGAGTCCTCGGTTCTTCCTTCGGCCGCAAGCATACCTCCGACAACCGAGGCCACAGAGGCCCCGGCTGAGTCGGCTATAGAAATTCCTACCGAAGAAGCAGGCACTCAAGAATTGTCCGACACCATTCCGTTGGACATTTCTACTCCTGCACGTGGGGCAGCTAGACCCCCTGCTTCTATGTCTATTAAGGCCTTTTCCAGGGCTAAAGCAGCTAAACTTTCCAAGGCCTTACCTACAAAAGCTCGCCCTCACAGACCTTCCTCAAGTTCTCAGATTCTCAGCCTTGCTGAGGACCTTATTTCTTTGATCAGGGGATCCCAACCTCACCCAGACAGGGCCTCACAACCCCCTCCTGAAAAGAGGCCTAGGACTGAACCCCCTGAACCTCTCTCCTCTGACTATTCCTCGGATGGATCAGATTTATCAGACCATCAGGAATGACCATACTCACCTTATGAGGATTCAGATGCAGAAGACTCCATTCCTTCTGCCTCCCCCCCAGAAGAATTTTCATTTGGGGAAACTCTACTTTCAATGAGGGAACATTTCCAATGGCAGGGTCAGGATTTTTCTGATTCTAGGAAAAGGCTAAGGACTTTTTTACACTTACCACAGCATAGGCCTTTAGCCATACCACCTGCACTATCAGTTGTTGATGATGCATACAATGATGCCAATTCAGCCCCTGATTCTCTCCCCCTGGCCCCTGCCAAACCTGACAGATATTACAGGGTCCCGGATTCTCACTTCCACTTGTACAAGGCCCACGCTGCAGACCCAGAAACCATTTCTCAGGGCCCTAAGGGTGTTGCAGCTGCCTCTGCCAAAAACCCCCTACCCTCTGAAAGAGAATCAAGAGCATTAGAGAGATGGGGTAAAAAGGTTTATACATCTGCTACTCCTTCTGCCAGGGCTTTAAACTGTCAATTTCACATGATACAGTACCAGGAATTTTTGTTAGATCAGCTGAATAAAAAGCTTTCCTCTCCTGAACCTTTAGACCGTAAGTCCCTTCAGGAGTTGATACACAATTCTCAGCAGGTCAGTAATCATTTTTTAAAATGTGGCTATGATGCACTGGAGGCTTCATTTAGATCAGCTATGACTGGAGCAGTGATTCAAAGGCATGCCTGGCTAAAAGAGCAATCCTTGCCAGACCATGTTAAGTCTAAACTCCTAGATGCCCCTATGGAGAAACAAAGTTTATTTGGCTCCCCTGCACAGGAGGTTCTAAAGAAAGTGGAAGAAAAAGCAAAATCTGTGCAAACAGTCAAGGATTTTCTGCAGGTCCAACCTCTGAGGTTCAGCAGAAATTGGCCTTCAAAGAATTGGTCCTTTCCAGACACCTCCAGAGCACAGAGAGGCAGAAATAGACACCCAAGAGGCAGAGGTCAATCAAGGGGTGCCTACAGGGGCCGTCAGTGGCAACCTGACAACCAGAGGAGTGCCTCCACAGCTGCAACTGCAACCACTTCCACAGGACAGACACAATGACTTGGCTCTGATTCCGCCTACCAGGGAACAATTGGAAGCACCCTTGGGCGGAAAGTTAGCTTTATTTTCAAAAAACTGGCATTGCATTACAGGAGACAAATGGACTTTGCAAACAATAGACAAAGGCTACAGGTTTCACTTCCACACTTTACCAAAAAACAGAGGAATGCCAAACCTTCCACCAAGCCGGAAGTCAGAGGCTCTAAAACAAATCATCAACTTACTAAGGATGAGAGCAATAGAAAAGGTACCATCTATGGAACAAGGCCAAGGATTTTACTCCAGGCTATTCCTTGTACCAAGAAAAGAAACTCAATGGAGGCCTATTCTCGACTTGTCCGCACTAAACGCATATCTCATTGTACCAAAATTCAAGATGCTGACCCTACAGCAACTTCTTCCCATGTTGGGCAAGGAGTCTTGGCTGGTGACTCTAGATCTCAAGGAGGCATAACTGCACGTCCCTATACGACCAGATTGCAGAAGACACCTCAGATTTCTTGCAGGATCAGAGCATTATCAATTCTCAGCATTGCCCTTTGGCTTATCTACTGCGCCCAGAGTATTCACGAAATGCCTGGCATCAGTAATTGCACATTGCAGGCTTCAGGGAATTCAAATCTACCCATACCTGGACGACTGCCTAATACAAGCGGACAACAAAACAAAAATAATAAAGGATTTGGCCTATGTCATACAACTGCTGCAAGCCTTGGGATACACAGTCAACATACATAGAAGTCAAGACTAGTGCCATCCCAAAGGATAACATTTTTGGGTGCAGAACTGGACACAATAACTCAGATGGCTTTTCTCACAGAAGAAAAACAAAAACAACTTCCAGTCTACTTCACGGCATTGACAAGACAAGCTCAGCTTACTGCAAGGAAAGTCCTGCAGGCCCTGGGTTACATGGCATCCTGCATAATCTTGATCCCACATGCCAGACTGCATATGAGAAAATTACAATGGTACCTAAGAAATGTATGGTCTCAACACAGACACAGTCTAGAAACCATGATACCAATCATTCCATGCCTGAAAAAATAATTCCTGTGGTGGGCTCAGGCCTGCCAGACCAACAGAGGGTTGCCTTTCCACAAACCACAACCAAAGCAGACCATCACCACGGACGCCTCAGACCTAGGCTGGGGCGCACACATGGAAGACAAGTGTATCCAAGGCCTATGGTCCCAAGACCAGCTGAATCTACACATAAATCTAAAGGAGATGCTGGCAGTGAAGTATGCAATAGAGGCATTCATATCATTCCTCCAGCAAGGACACCTGCTGATAAGGACGGACAATACCACAGTCATGTGGTACATCAACAAACAGGGAGGCACGCATTCCTACCCTCTATGCCGGATGGCAATGGAACTGTGGAACCTAGGCCTGAATCTCAACATTCAACTGCAGGCCAGATTCGTACCAGGAAAAGAGAATTTACTAGCAGACAAATTAAGCAGAACTACCGATGCTCATGAATGGATGCTGCATCCAGATATCTTCAAAACCATAACAAAGAAATGGGGAATGCCAGAGATCGACCTGTTCGCCTCCCCACTCAACCACCAACTGAAGAAATTCTGCTCAAGAGAATACCACCCACAAACCTGGAGGGTGGACTCCCTTTCTTTCAGCTGGAAGGCCCTGACAGTTTATGCCTTTCCACCTCTCCCATTGATGTACAAAGTTCTACTGAAGATCAGGGAGGAACAGCCAAAGGTAATTCTAATAGCTCCAGACTGGCCAAGGCAGCATTGGTACCCGCTACTGAGAAGCATGTCTCGGACGAACCCATGGCCTCTACCTCTATGGCCTTTACTTCTAACACAGAACAACTACAAGACCCTGCATCCAAACTTGAAAACGCTGCAGCTAACTACCTGGAAAATTGCATAAAACAAAACCAACCTGTTTTATCTCAGAAGGTCAAGGACATTATCCTGGAGGCTCGCAGACCCTCCACAAGGAAAACATACTCAGCCAAATGGAAGAGATTCCTCATTTGGAGTGCATCAAAGGGAACAGATGTCACGCTTGCAAACCTTGCACACATCCTAGAATGCTTAGCAGAACTGTTCCACAATGGCCTGTCCTATTCTTCCATTAAGATTCATGCTTCAGCAATTTCAGCAGAGTACAACATGGATCCTCCTATCTTCTTTCAACCTCTCCTCAGACAATGTCTAAGAGGGATCAAAAATGTAAAACCTCCAAGGAAACCACCTCTGCCTGCATGGGATCTCAATTTTGTGCTGGAAAAATTAACACTTCTCCCTTTTGAACCGGCAGCATCAGCAGACTTACAGTTCTTATCTTGGAAGACTGCCTTCCTTCTAGCAATTACTTCAGCAAGAAGGGTATCCGAGTTACAGGCATTAATGGCAGTACAGCCTTTCCTTATCTTTCACCAGGATAGAGTGTCTCTGAGAACCAATCCTACTTTCATGCCAAAGGTAGTATCCAGGGTATCCTTGAACCAAGCTATTCATTGGCCTACGTTCTTCCCTAACCCACAGAACAGGGGGGAAAAGCTACTACACACCTTGGATGTACATAGACAACTGTGCTACTATCTGGACAGAACTAAGACCAGCAGAAAAACTGACCAGCTTCTGGTAGCATATGCAACAGGAGTGCAAGGAAAAGCAATTTCCAAACAGACAATTTCAAAATGGATAGGAAATTGCATTCGATTCTGTTACTCTTTCCATGGAAAGACAAGTCCTGAAAATATCAGGCCTCACTCCACAAGGGCTACAGCCACCACTACAGCTTTCCTACGAGGAGTGGCTACCAAAGACATTTTAGAAGCTGCTACTTGGAGCTCCGTGCATACATTTGCCAAGCATTACAATCTTCCTTTATACTCCAGATCCCGAGCAGGCTTTGCAACTGCAGTTTTGCAAGGGATCTTATCTACACCATCTTTATCTTAGTGCCTCCTCCCCCAGTTTGGCTATGGTATTCTACCCATATGTTATGACTGCAGATGCATCCTTGAAGGACATAGTACAGTTTTGTACCTACCATAAATGTAGATGTCCGATAGGTATGCATCTGCAGTCAGGATTACCCACCCTCCTTCCCCTCTGTGGTATTCCTAGGGTGCTTACCCCTCTTTCAGCTAGCTGAGGGAATCTCTTATGGTGTATTTGTTTGTATGTATATATGTATATATATATATATTTTGTTTGCTACTGTTTGGAATTTTCAACATTTATCCAAAATTAGCCTTCCTAGAGGGCACCTGGCATCTGGGGCAAGAAACACTGAGGAAAATGGCGTCGGCTGATGCCTTTATACCCCAGGAGCTATGACGTCGGGTGAAGTGCGACATCAGCCGAGGCCAGACCCAGACTTTGGAATCGGGCCGACCGAGGGCTGCCTGAGGCAGGACAACCCCATATGTTATGACTGCAGATGCATACCTATCGGACATCTACATTTATGGTAGGTACAAAACTGTACTTTCTTTCTGCTTTGGAAGATGTTTTTGTCACTGCCTGCAGTTTCCATGATATTCGGCCTGCTGCCCCCCCCCCCATATGCAGATAGAGTATATAGGGTTCCTTAGTGTTTCAAGTTTTTACATACTATTCCCAGTCCTGACCCAGCAGCTATAGCTTTAGTAAACCCAGCTGCTGCTAAGCATTTTGTTCATACTAATCCCTCTTATTTTAACAAGGATTGGAAGGCTTTTGATAAGTTTGAGGAAAAGTGTATGTTTCTGCAACTCTTGTTTTTTTTTTTTTAATTCTCAGTTGTCAGACTCGTATGTTGAAGTTTATCCTGGCCACTTGTGAGACTGTGAGGAGTGTTTTGGCATCAATTGCCTCTTAGGAGGAAAAATTTGCTTTGCATAATTTGGCTTCTACTGTTTCTTAAGTCACTACCCATTGTTTAAAATGCACATATGACTCTACTAATGTCACTTCCGTAACTGCTGCCAATGGGACTGTTAGGAGGTTTGTTTGGCTTATTTTACAGAATCTCTCAGAGGATGTCAAAAATGACATCTGAGTTCTCCCTTGGATAGAGGACTAGTTTTTGGACCTTCAGCTGTAGAAGACATTAAAAAATCTGATGAGGGGAGAAACTGATTCAAGGGATCACTCAGCTTTTTTAGCCCTCCTTATCCAAATTACCAAGGTATTCTATGCTCCTTCATCTAATTTCATCATCATCATCAACTCATCCCCCTTTTTGTTCCATTTTCTACATGGGATCAGAGTTTTTTCATCAACTGTTACCATATTTCTCGATTCGGTGCCTCATCCCTGATTGTCTTGGGTCTTCTCTCACACAATTCATCCATATCTCTGCTGGATGCTGTCACTTCCTCTTGCCGTTTTCCTGCCTGTCCCAAGTTGTCTTCAGCAGATTGTCTTCTTTCATGCACATATGCCTGACATACCACAATCTGTTTTCTTTGACCTTCTCTGCAGTTGTAGCTACTTTGACTTCTGCTCTGATGCCTTCATCTGTCCCACAGTGTGTATCCTGTCACTTGTCTCTGGCATTTCATCTCCATCACTTCTAGCTTCATTACCTGCTCTGCCTTCACTGCCCGGGTTTCTGTACCATACACTTCTGTATACCTTACTTTTCAGCTTCTTTGGCATTCTTCTGTCACACACTAGCCCTGACACTCTGTGTTAGTTGGCTGCAGTCCCTCTGATTCTAGCTTTGACCTCCTCATTCATACTTTCCTTCTTCTCAACCATCCCTTCCAGATATTTGAAGGTGGTAACCTGTTCCACTATTTTCATTTCTATCACAATTCCCTGCTTCTTCTGATTTCCTAAAACTAGCAAAACTACAGGACAGAGAGTGAGAGAAAATTCATTTAGTGTACTGAAGAACATTATTAACACTTTCGTCAATGCAGACTTCTTCAGAGAAAAAAAAAGATTTGCTGCCATTACAGCTGTCTTATCTGTACTCAGTTTCATCCTGTGTGCCTTCAGCTTTGCATTCTGTTTCCCTATCATTTACTGAAATTCTTGTTCAGACTCTGCCTGTAGTTCCACATTATGTGTATACTGCATCTTTGTTGATCTGTCTCCCATGATCTGTTTATTAATGTAGTTCATCACCAGTATGAACAGTAGTGGGCTTAGGGCTGAACCATGGGTCTTTGTACATAGCGTGCACCAGGTCTACCAATGTTTCTGTGACTGGACTGCCCAAACCAGCTTTCTTGGGACCTTGTCTTATGCTTTCTCCAAGTGTTGGAATGCCCATTTGAAGACTTTCCTCATCTCTAGCATCTTCTCAATTGTCTGTCTCACTGCAAACATCTGGTCTGTTGTGTTGCATCCTGATTTGAATCCAAACTGCTCATCTCCCATCTTATTTCCTACTACTCTGCATATCCTTTTATGAATCAACCTCTCTGGAATTTTAATGTAGTGTGACAGGAATTATTTGTACTGCTCACAGTTTATAGATTCATAAATTCAAAAATAAAAATAAAACGCTGTCAGTAAGAAGATTTATTCGATTTATTCAATCCAAAGCCAGTAGTAAGTGCTTTCGTCTCTTATGTTAGAGACTTCTTCAGACTATGGCTTTGCAATAAAAGCATACATTTAAATACTTGAATGGCTCATTCACCAATTAACATTTAAAAACAGTGTCATAAAACATTTATAATGTAAAACATGTACCTAATACAAATCATTTAAAACTATCTAAAACTAACAATATCAATGTTTCAGCCCCTTCCTTTTAAATACATTATAAATTCCTCCTTATTATTTAATCATGGAGGGAAACAAGCATTTAATTTTACTTGCCAACAATATTCCAGCTAACCCAATTCTTCCTCAACATTTACTGTAGTAACATTAGGGTGTACAGTATCCAGAACTATACATCTAAAATTTATTTTACATTTATTCTCAACATAATATTTGCTCATAGCATTTTTTGTGTCTGCATGAGTAATAGCATAATTATGTTTATAAATTCTTCTGTATAGTTCTCTCTTTGTTCTCCCCACATAAAATTATCTACATTCTAGACAAATCAATAAATAAATTACATTTTTTGATTTACATGTAAACCTGCCTGGGACCTGTACTACTGTTTTTCCCACTAACAATTCATTACTAACAGTGAATAAATATTGGCAATAGTTACAATCTAACTAAAGAAGATGAAGTGTTTGAGCTTGAAGCTTAAAATTTTTGTAAAAGGATGGAAATAAGGGGATATCCACAGGGAGAAGTAGAGAGGTTGTTCACTGAAGAAGTAAGAAAAAGAACTAATATAGCAAATGATGATAATAATAATAATGAGGGTGACAGATCAAAAAGCTATACGACAGCATTAGCAGTACAAAATAGTACAGATTCTAATGCAATAAAAAATATAGTGAGGAGAAACTGGGGAATTTTGAAATGAAATAGAGAGATTACTGAGAAGATAGGAAATGAACCCAGATTTGTACAAAAAAGGGTCAGAAAGATTATTTTCAAAGTAAACTTAACAAGGTTAAGTTAGCTGAGGTAAGAAAGGGGATAGTAAAGTGTTACAATTGTAACTATTGCCAATATTTATTCACTGATTGTAATGAATTGTTAGTGGGAAAAACAGTAGCACAGGTCCCAGGGAGGTTTACATGTAAATCAAAAAATGTAATTTATTTATTGATTTGTCTGGAATGTAGATCATTTTATGTGGGGAGAACAAAGAGAGAACTCTACAGAAGAATTTATGAACATAATTATGCTATTACTCATGCAGATACAAAAAATGCTATGATAAAACATTATGTTGAGAATAAATGTAAAATAAATTTTAGATGTATAGTTCTGGATACTGTACACCCTAATGTTACTACAGTAAATAGTAAATCAGTCCAGTAAATATAGCTAATAGGCAAACACGGCACACCTGAAAATCCAATGTAGGCAAGGATGGTCCAAATACAATGTGTTTCCGTTAGGAAGTACAAAATACTCCATCTGCAAATGGTACTCCGTTCATAAAAAATCTGGTTTATTAGCATGCAACAAGTAAGCACTTTCACCTAAGCTTCATCAGACCGTTAAAATTCAAATGCTTGTCAATTACAACACTTTTATATAAAACTGTCACGTGTTAGTCAGTGAAGAAACCTTCAATTAATTATTTAAAGGTATATATACAATCAGTATACTGAACCACCTTCTATTATTTTAAATATGAACGTTCAACATCAAATCATATAAATGTATATAAACTACTCACATAAAAAGAATCATTTAAAATACTAATATATTACTGTCAAGTTTATAGTATATGTTAAAAATGATTGCGGGTAATTGTACATGCCTAATGACACAATGTGCCCTGCTTATAACTTACTAGTTACTGCTCAGGGTTGTAATAGTTGCATATGATTTATCAATTATAAATCTGTGTAAGTTGTCTAATACCTAAGCACGCCCAGCATCTAAGGCTTTTGGTACCTGCTGAACTGCGTGACTATGCATGCCTAAAACCAACTTATTAGGTGCTTAATCCTATGCTTATGTACATGCTGCGATCTAAATTGTATAGCATCCCTATATAGTGAAAATTTCTTTTTAAAACTGCTATATACTTCTATTGACAAGCCATTATTATATACAATGTATGCTTGATGCATTCCGCACAGCTTAGCATTTATTCCTATAATAATGATCTTGCTGTGACTTGTAAAAGACATCTCTATTACTTGCTGTTAAGGGCTACATGTACAAGAGCTAAAATATACACTAGCTGATAATAACCTGATAAAAATTTTTTTAAGGTAGAGGTGCACTAAAATTATCATGCATTCCTGCCTAATATAGTACTGCTGAAGCATCAAAACTTTCCAATAATGGGAGCAATTCAGACATGGAATCAATACACCGGCATTAGCCGTTTATCACGGCATTAATGCTGGTTGAGGTATGTTATAACATAGAATCCTACTTTCAATATGAATTCCGATCTGAAATATTTTAAACTTCTTCTTGATAAATTCATTATAGTACAATAAAAACTAAATCAAGAATCAAAAATTCAAACACTGATTATTACCGCTGCACTAAACATACATACAGAGACCTGCCACGAAGTTCACCACACTAACTACAGGTTATCTTCTCAAATGTATATGAAACCTAACATAAAACATGAACTTAATAAAAAACTAAAATTAATATGCATAGAACCAACTCTAAACAGAAACAACTCAATCGTCAAACTGATGTTCCAGCTTAAGCAGATTTTCACGGCGCTGCTTCTAATTAAAGAATCCTGCTACACTTGCTCCTATGATTAAAAAATTTTTTAAGACTATAAAAGTCTTCATAACTGACTCACTTTAGTAGGATAAAAACTAAACAGATGACTAAATCCAAGCGCTAGTTAGTGTCACAGCACTAGAACCAAATAGAGAATAATATTATAGAACCCACAATGACGATGGATTACATCTCAAGTGTGGAACACAGACTTAGTAAATAGCCAGATGTAAAAGCTATGCCTGAAAGTAAATGTGTGAAAGAGAATAATGAACTTAAATCGTTGATTCAGGTGATTGCAAAGCACATCCTTAATCAACAATAATATATATAAGTATAGAATTGAATGCTTCTAACCCATGTTACAATACTAAAACTAGATATTGTATCATATGCCGCAGGACACATAAAGTGTGCTGTGGACATTGACTTAAACTTTGTCAGTCACTATAGTTAAACATACATATATATGTGATATACATATATAAATTGAAAACCAAAAAGATGCAAAGTGCATAAAAACATGAATATCACCACTTCTTTAAGCTCTTCCATTACAGACCCTAAGATGGATAAGTCATTCTAATACTGCAGAGGCAGATTTAATCTATTTAAAAATGCCACTACCAGGAACCAGTATAAAGATTTAAAATACATATACTTTATACAAAAATTATCAGGAAATAGACTATGTAATGAGTGCATGATGGTAAAGGTTCACCGTTTCATATATGATGCTGCTACTTAGCAACTAGGCGTCTGGCCTTTAGTATGGGTTTAATTGATGCCCTATCGTTTAACCCTTTACCTTTATCTGCCCTCATTCTCATAATCCAATTAATTTCTTTCTTTTCTGTGGTATTTTGTATGTTACCCTCTCTTATAATGGGGACAACCAAATCTATAATTTTAAACCGAAAAACATGTTCTTGGCCCTGTGCCATAGTATGTTTGGCCAGGGCATTCATGGTATGACCTATTCTAATAGCATATAGATGTTCTCTGATTCTAGTTCGAAATGTCATGTCCGTTTTGCCAACATAAAAAGATTGGCATCTTTGGCAGACTGCTAGATATAGCACGTGATCAGTGCCACAGTCTGCTGATACATGAAACCTGTATTGGTATCCCGTATCTGGATGAACAAAACTGTCTTCTGTGTCAATATATATGCAAAAATTACATTTACCACAATAGTGAGTGCCTGTGTGGAGATGTTTTTTGGCAGTCACTGCTGATTGACATAACAGTCTTCTAAGATTTGGTTTATTCTTATATTGAAACAGAGGTTTTTCTCCTACTATGTTCTTTATGTCCTCATCCATGGTGAGGATACGCCAGTGTCTACTAATTAGATCCATTAAATCTCTATTATCACTAGTATAGTACAGTTGTATTTTAAGTTGCGGCATTGTATCTACAGGTCGTTGATATGACTGCACCTGTGCTGAGTAATATGGAACTGCTCTACCTTCCCTAAGTTGATTGATGTTCTGTAACCCTATATTAATTTCAGGTTCTTTATACCCACGCTTAAGAAGTCTGCATTTAAAATCATTAATTTCTTGTTGATCACCTGCTTCTGTTGTGTTTAACCATGATATTCTCATACTTTGTCCCTTTATAATGGTGTTGAATATGTATGCAGGGTGCATACTGTGCCGGTGAAGATAGGTGTTCCTATAACATCTTTTTCGGTATACTCCTGTATTAACCTGAGTGTTCATTACTCTCTCCACATATACATCTAAATATTCTATTCTGGTGTTTGAAAAATTGGAAGTAAACTTCAAAAATGTAGTCATATTATTCATGTACCCTATCTACCTCTCCAGTTCTTCTACATTGCCTTCCCAAATACAAAATACATCATCTACAAACCGTTAATAAAAATGAATTCGTTCTTGATGCCATATGTTCTTAAAAAGCTCTTCTTCTTCTCATAATGCTAGAAACATCTTGGCGTAGCTATGGGCACATGAAGTGCCCATAGCTATGCCATCTCGTTGGACATAAATATTATTGTCATATACAAAAACATTGTTTTCCAATATTATTTCCAAGAACATACTAATTAAATCTATTTTCTGTTCTGTGTATTTACTGTGTTTAACTAAATACTTTGTAATGGTATTAACACTTAATTCATTGGGTATAATAGTAAACAAGGATTGCACATCCAAAGTTACAAACAACATATTAGGCTTAAATTCAATTTGGTTAAAAAATTCATATAAATTCAATAAAAATTGTTTAGTGTCCTTGAGTATATATTCATTTTTATCTATTACAGATCTGAGATGTCTTTCCACGAACAGTGAAAAAGGTTCGGTACTCCATCCCCTACCAGAGATGATTGGTCTCATAGGGGGATTCTCACCATCTTTATGTATCTTGGGTATCCCTTTGATAATTGGTATAGTTGGATATTCAATTTCCAGAAATCTAGCTAATTCTGTATCTGTGACATAGCTGTTAACCATATCTACTATCATGTCAAGTATATTGGACTTAATATTGTCCAATTTTTGTTTATCTATGACTCCATAGTATTTATCTTTACTAACCATATCTAACATGGACTTATGATATTTTGTCTTATCCATAATTACTAGGGGTCCACCCTTATCAGCTGGTCTAAAAATCACTGTGTCATCCTGCTCTAATCTTCGCAATGCTTTCCTTTCATTAGGTTTCAAATTATTCCTAGTATGTTTCTTGGATATGGATGTTACCTGATCTCTACCATATTTCTTATACACATCATCTTCAACTAGATTGTGAAATGCTTCCACTAAGGGATGATTTTGTGGTATATATTCACTTAGCCTCTTAAAGGTCTGATAGTAATTACCTTTACTATTACCATAATGGTACCTAAGCATAACATTTCTAATGAATAATTTTACATCAGTCAACACATCTGTAAGTTGGTTATTTGCTGTGGGGATAAAACTCAAACCCTTGTTAAGCACACTGATTTCATCATTATCCAATTCCCTGTAAGAAATGTTCCAAATCAAGCAGTCTTCATCTGATTCCCCATCTTTTTTAAGGTTTGATTGGGCCCCCGCTCTCCTGAGAATTTCCGTTTTTGCCGACCTCGACTCATCGAGCGGTCTCTCCTGACCCCCTTCTCCATGGCTATGGGAAGGGAGAAACATGGAAAATCTAAGGCATTAGGTGATCCATGGTGTACTTGTGGATGCCCAGAAGTTTTGTTAGTTTTGGGGCGTACAGCAGATGGTTGGGAAATATTATCTGAGATGTGGTTAGACAATTCATTCTGGGAAGCTGCTTGGGCTGGAACCGTTTCAACTGATGCCTTTGACACTTCAGGTACACCCTAGTGTTACTACAGTAAATGTTGAGGAAGAATTGGGTTGGTTGGAATATTGTTGACAAGTAAGATTAAATGCTTGTTTCCCTCCAGGATTAATTAATAGGGAGGAATTTATAATGTATTTAAAAAGGAAGGGGCTGAAACATTGATATTGTTAGTTTTAGATAGTTTTAAATGATTTATATTAGGTACATATTTTAATTTATAAATGTTTTATGACACTGTGTTTTTAAATGTTAGTTGGTGAATGAGCCATTTAAGTATTTAAATGTATGCTTTTATTGCAAAGCCATAGTCTGAAGAAGTCTCTAACATAAGAGACGAAAGCGCTTGCTACTGGCTTTGGATCGAATAAATCGAATAAATCTTCTTACTGACACAGCGTTTTATTTTTATTTTTACTTTTGAGTTATTTGCCTGCTGCTATTTTGTGGACAGATTCATAAATTCATTGATTGTTGCTAGGCTGACAACCTGGGGGTCTTATCTAAGCCTAGCCTAGTTTTCCCAAAAGAATAATGATGCCCTGTAACCAAATAGGATATTGAGGGCCAGGCATTTATAAGCTACCTCTGTCCATAAGGGACAGGGGTTCTAGGCCTGGTGCAAATTTCCTTTTCCCCACTGGTCTAAGTTGTGCATAAATTGGGTAATAGACTAATGCAGCTTCACATGGATGGGAAGCCTGTTCCATAGGAGGTTTGGTCGCTGAGACACATATCTGTCTATTCAGCATGTGTTGTTTAAGATACAGTAAAAATTCAGCTCCCTAAACCTTGTATTTCTGTTACTGTTTGACATACAATATGCAGGAGATTCATAAGTGTGGGGTTTGCGAATAACTTGTAAGCCAGGCATATATCACCCTTCAGCAATCTATAGGAGACTGAGTAGAGGGAAAGAGCTTTAAGGTAACCTTTGAGTTGCTCTAGTTGCTACATATGCCTGGTCAGGTACATATGAAAGGGAGCATTGTACTCTGATTGATCTGATAAGGGCAGAGTACAATGGTATAATGACCTCTTTGGACCTGAAGCCATGCCCTTACTTATAAATTGTGCATCATAAAAGGGTTTCTTCACCACTGTGGCCATTTGTTTATCGAAGGTAAGGCTGCTGTCTATGTGCATACCCAGATCCCTGTCCACTGGGTTAACTCTTAGAAGCATATTAGCTAGGATGGTTGATTTCTCAAAGGGTACAATTATGCATTTCTTAGTATTGAGTTTAAGACCATGGCTTGGTATCAGTTCAGGTCTTTTTGAAGAATGCTAGTGTCTGCAGGGGAGTCGATGATAACCCCCAGCTTGCAATCATCTGCAGACTTGGTCAGCGTTTGCTTCCACTTCAGAGAAATAGATACCAAAAAGGAGTGGGCCCAGTACCAAGCTCTGGAGGGCCCACTAGTGACTGGCCTCTTAGTGGAGGTGGCCTTATGTGTTCTGACTTCTTGGGTCCTATCAGTGAGTCATTTGGCTATCTAGCAGGTGATAAAAGGGTTTATACCTAATTTAGTGAGCTTGTCTGTAATGCCTGAGTGGGGTATTGTATCAAAAGCCCTGGCCAGGTTGAGGTAAGCTGTGATTACTGTCTTAACCTCATCCATTGCTTTGGTGACCCTCTCAAAGTAGTCTACCAGATTTAACAGGCATGACTTTCCTTTAACAAAGCTGAGCTGTGATGAGTCTAGCATTTGAAGGTTATCTATGTCCTCATTTATCATATCCATGATGATTTTTTTCCATGGCCTTACGTATTAGGCTGGTCAGACTTATGGGCCTCTAGTTACCGGGATTGGTGGTTGGATCTCCTTTGTGCAGGGGATTGACTGTAGCCATATTCCATTCCTTGGGCACACAACCTGGCTGTAGGCTACAGCTGAAAAGTGATTCAAGTGACCAGAGAGGTCATGTTTCTTGCTATTTAGTAAGCATCCTGGAGTATTATCAGGGCCTGTTGATGCAGTGTTGTTGATTATCCCTTTGTTCTTGTACACTGGAATTAGTATGTTTATTCTTCAGTAATCTGGGATACAACTTTCTCTCCATACTGCTATGAATGCCTCTAAAGCCATTCCTTCCCTGCCTCACCCAAATTCTTGATCATATCTGCCATGACCTCATCTGCACCTGCTTTCTTTGACTTCATTTTCCTTCATGCTGTTCTTATTTCTTCTAGGGTGGATTTCTCTGCTCCTTTCATCATTGGCTGTGTCTGGGGTAGTACAGCTTCTGTGGGGTTTTATTCATTCAGAAGCTGCTGGAAGTACTACTTCCATTTGCCTTTGATGTCCTATGGACTGGTGAGCAGGTTGTTGCTGGCATCTTGCGTGAAGGGTGTCTGATTATCTTCTTTATCTTTCTGTCTTTGCCTTGCAACCTGATAGAGATTCATTATGCCATCTGCTGAGTACCTTTCCAGAAGCTGGTAAAGTGCCTCTGATGCTTTGTTCTTTGCTAGTGTAACTGTTCTCTTAGTATCTTTATTAGCCAACTAGTGTTCCTTCTTAGCCTGATCTGTCTTTTCTTTCCCTAACCTTTTCTTGCACTCCTTTCTTTTAATGATTTCCTGGACCTCTGCATTCTACCACCAGCTTTCCTTATATACCTTATGGCCATACTTGGCTCAGCTGCATATTTGTTCTCTAGTATTCACATGCGCTGTTTTGAGGCTCTGCCATTCTGCTTCTTAAACTTGACCTATTTTGTCCTCTTCCAAAGGTGTTAGAGCCCTGCATATTTGAACTCTTCTTTCTCTCCAGTCAAATTCCAGATCTTCAGTCTTGTCTCTGTACACATTGATCTTTCTTTAACCTCTGCTTTAAGCTGATTGTGGCAACCAGCGGTTTATAATATGGGCCAACTGTTTTAGTGGGATGACTTTGCAATCACTGATTCTACTCCAGTGCCCTAAGTCTACCTAGGTTGTGTGTTTGACACTCTTGTATGTGATTTTTGTGACTGTCTATCTTGCTGAATCATGTGTTGACCACCATCAAACAATTTGCTTGACAAAAGTCTGGAATGGCCTCTCCTTCTTTATTCTTGTTGCCCCACCCATGTAGATCCAGGCAGTCCTGATATCCTGTGCTATCTGTTCCGATATGTGTATTCATGTACCTCATTAATAACGCCAACTCATGCTGTCCTGCTTTGTATAGTGGGTCCTGCAACTGCTGACTGAATACACTGTTTTCCTTGCTATCACAACCCTGCTTTGGGATATAGACTGAGATTATGAATCATGCCTCATCCTTATACCAGAATCTGATTGCCCGCCTTAGTAATTTTGAAGACATCCCTGATTTTCTTCTAAAGCCATTCCCTCACCTCAGTTCCCACACCATTTATGGGCTTGTTCCCCCCCATGAGTGGTAGACTCTGGATCCCAAGGCAAGTGACTTTGCTGCACTGAACTTCCATCTTGTCTTCTGGTTACAGATGATGTTCAGTGTCTTCTGTACCATCATGTCACCCACTTTTAAGATGGATCCTGTCAGTGAGCCTATACTGAGTGCAGCATCCTGTCTGTGAGCCTATACTGAGTGCAGCAATTATTAGTTCATGCTTGGCAAGTAGATTGATTTATTTTCCATCTTTCACTCAACAGAGCTATCCTAGGTAACCCAAGCTGGACAATTGAACACCGGCTGGCCAGTATCTTATTGACCCAGGGCTGCCAGGCTTTATGGCAGGCACACATTGGACAATAGGGGCACATAGACCCCTTCCACTGTTAGAATGGGGTCCCTGGCATAGGTCAGGTCCTCAACCTACTTATCATGGGGAAATACCCTTGTCTAGTTGTGGTGACATTAATCAGTGCAACCAAATCACCTATAATCAATATCCACCAGTCCCAGCCATCTACTGGTAAGCAGACATTTAAAAAGCAGTGGCAAGGAGGTTCCATAAAGAAAGCAGGAACCCCCTCCCCCAAAACAAAGGATAGTCTAATAAATTTGAATGACTATACAATGAACTCTCCTTCCCCCTCCCACCCTTGTAGTCCTTTAATTCTTCTAGAAAGTCTGAACCTGCATCTCTCTCTTTGGCAACAGATTGTTTCAGACACATGGTTTTCTGAGAGTAAGCCATCAAGGTTACAGATGGCAGTTAGAGTCTCTCTGTTTTTTCCTCATCTACCAAACCAAAGTCTTCTTTTTCCTCCTGTCTTCCAGCATATGGTGGCTCAGGGGTGATAGAAGCTGTCCCTCATCCTTATTTAGAAGGATTTTATTCAAGGTTGTTTCTGGTCCCAAAGAAAGAGGCCTCATGGAGACCAGTTCTGAACCTTTCCTTTCTGAACCAGTTTATGATAGTGTCCAAGTTCAAAATGCTTTCACTTCACAACTTGTTACTCCTTATTCTCCATTTGAGTTTCCCACTGACCATAGATTTTAAAGATACATATCATCACATTCCTATAGATGCAGATTTCAGGCATTCCTTAAGGTTTTGTGTGCCTGGATCACATTATCAAATTTCTGTCTTACCATTTGTGCTATCTACTGCTCGAAATGTGTTCACAAAGTGTCTAGTTCCTGTGACAGCCTAATACAGAGTACAAGGTATTCACATTTTCCTTATTTACATGGCTTGTTTATCCTTTCAAAGTGATAGGAATTCCTCACTTGGATAAGGGATTGCCTACACAGCCTGGGATTCCCAGAGAATATTCAGAAGTGCTTTCTGACTCCTTATCACATGATTGTTTTTGTGGGGTGTATACTGAACACCTCAGTTCAAACAGCTTTTTTTCACAGGAAAAAATATACCTGCATTTAGATCTATTCCTGAGGCTTTCTACTCAGGCTTCCACCTCAACAACAGAATGTCTCAGGATTCTGGGTCATGGCATCAAAGATATTCATGATATATCTTGCAACACTCCACATGAGAAAGTTATAGTGGTACCTACAGTTTCTATGGTCCCAGCACCAACATCCCATGACCTTTCAAATTCAAATTCTAGGATTTGTGTAAAAAGAGATTATGTAGTGGAGACACTAAATCTCTCAGAATCCAGGTCTCTCATTCTCCCCTCTTGGTCCAGCACAATCAGTCTCACTAGTCACCTTAGACTTTGACAGGACAGTAGTGTCTGTGGAGATAAAAGGGCAGGGTCCTTGGAACAAAAAAGATGGGCCAAGATGCATCAACATAAAGAAATGATAGCTTTCATAAATGCTATATAAATCTTTTGTCATTCCCAGGACCCCCACAAATGTTTTCAGACAATATCACACTGATGTGATACATAAATAAGCAAGGGAGGGCCAGATATTATCCTTTGTGCAGACTTGCCATGGTAACCTGGGATATAACTTTTCAGAACAAAATCACTCAACAGCCACATTCCATTCCATTAGAGCAAAGTGGAGTGGCAGACAGACTGAGCAGGACCAGGACAGACTCTCATGAATGGATGTTGAATCAGAGGGTCTTCAAAGATTTGATGCATCTGTGGAAAACAAAACTCAACTAGATCTTTTTTCATACTCTTTAAACACTCAACTGGCAAAATTCTGCTCGAGGACTCCGTGCAAGAAGGCCTGGAAGACAAATGCCCTTTCTTTTCTTGGACAGGAATGCTTCTGTACACTTTTCGACCCTTTCCACTAATATCCAGGGTACTTCTTAAGATTCAGAAGTACTCCCTGAAGATCATTGTGGTGGCTCCCTTTTGGTCCAGGCAGCAGTGATTCTCCTTTATTCTAGAAGTGGCCAAGGGCAATTACCACAAGCTTCTGCAGACATTGGATTTATTCACACTACACCAGGGATGTTTGATACATTCTGACCTCATATGATGGTAACTGACTGCTTAGATGATAGGGTCTTAATGCCTTTTAGGTTTCGTTTTCTGAGGATGTGCAGCAGGTATTAATAGACTCAAGAACGTATGCTACTAGAAAATCATATATTAGCTTATGGAAAAGGTTTTCTAGTTGGTGCCTTCAAAATCACCACCCATTCAGGGCTAGTGTTTCTCTGATTCTGCATTTTTTGTGTGAGTTACTATCTAATGGCCTGACTTATTTCTAGATCAAGGTTCATTTGTCTGCCAATGGATTTCCTTCTTTCAATCAGTAGATGTTTGAATGATCACTACTGCAATATGTGTTCCCTCCCCCTTGTTTTGTTTGCATCTTTTGTGGCTGGCTGTGGAAATTTCTTCTTCTTATTTTCCTAGCTTTGCTTTTCTCAGGGCTTTAGCCTCCCTCTGTCTGTTGGCAAGCAAAACTAACATGTTATGTGGTCCAATCTCACCTACATTCTTACTCACGAGTTCAGACTCGGCCAACTTATATTTTTCTAGCATGGAGTCTCTAATTGGCTGGGCTAACCTGGTATCCCATGTTGCACTGCTCCACAACCCCAGATCTCGTTTGCTGCTCATGGAGCTAGGACGTGGTCTCACTTGGCTGTGGCTAAGTAGATTTAAAACTTCTTTTTCTAGTGAAAAGTTGTTCTCTTTCTTCACAAAAGCTATTTTAATAGCTATTTTGCTTATTATTAATGTTGTTTTGTGGTGTGAGTGTTTGTTTGTGGTATCCCTCCATTCCTACGGGCTAAGCCCGTTTAAGTTAAAGGACCTAGTCCTCCCTCCGTTTTGTGGTTTGTCTGAGGTAAACGTTTGTCCTTTGCTACAGTGTGTGTCTTGTTGTCAGGTCAGAATCATTTAACTTAGAGATTCTGTCTTTTGGTTGTTACTGGTAGTTTCCCGCCTTATCCGTTGTGGCCTACAGTCCTGTTTCTGTGCTTGTATAATGTGGTTTGGCCGTTATGTCTAAGGATCAAAAAGAACACAAACCCTCTGGGTTTAAGAATTGTTCTAAATGTAGCTAGCTACAAGATGTCCATAACAGATGGACATGCTGCATTTTTAATAGCTATCACATCAGCCAGACGGGTGTCGGAGATTCAAGTGTTGTCCATCAAATCTCCATATTTAATATTTCATAAGGACAGGGTTTCCTTGAGACCTAATCCGTCCTTCCTTCCGAAGGTAACCTCTGCCATTAACCTCAATCAGTCCATTGAGCTGCCAGTTTTCTTTCCTCAATTTTCCAACATGGCAGAGTTTAAGTTTCATCAATTGGATGTACACAGGCAGCTTCACTTTTACTTACACAGGACTAAACCACTTCGTAAGTCTGATCAACTCTTTGTGTCCTTCTCAGAAAATAGAACAGGTTTCCCTGTTTCTAAGATTACAGTTTCCAGGTGGATTTCTGACTGCATCTCCTACGCTTACTCGTCGGCAGGCAGAAAGTTACCATTCCCTGTCAAGGCTCACTCCACCAGGGCTGTTTCCGCTTCAGTAGTTTATCACTCCAGACTATCCTTGGATGAAATTTGTGCTGCGGCCACGTGGGCTTCTCCGCATACCTTCATTACTCGTTACAAATTAGACGTGGCTTCTAGGGGCCGGGCTTCCTTTGGTTCCACTGTTCTCAGGAGCATCTTCCATTGAGCCTCCCAGGATAGAGGTGCTAGGGACGCTGTCCCATGAGTAAGAATGTAGGCGAGATTGGACCACATAACATCTACAAGTTATGTACTCACCATAACGCTTGATGTATGTGGTCCATCTCACCTCACATTCTTACGTTCCCTCCCACCTTCCCCCTTCCTGGAGGATTTGGAGGCAACATTTGTTTCAGGACCTTTCGGTATTGGTTATTTTTTCTTTGCTGCCCTGGTTAGTGTTCTACTCTTCTGAACTGTGGTTGTGCATGAGGTGTGACTATGAGCTGTTGCAAACTAGATCTGAGGTTGTGGAGCGGTGCAACATGGGATACCAGGTTAGCCCAGCCAGTTAGAGACTTTGTGCTAGAAAAATATAAGTTGGCCGAGTCGGAGCCGATGTTCGGCTCCGGACCCGTGATTAAGAATGTGAGGCGAGATGGACCACATACATCAAGCGTTATGGTGAGTACATAACTTGTAGTTTTAGTCAGCTTGAGATGACTAATGGTTTTTGCAAGTGGAAGGTGCCTTGAAGCTTTGGAAGCTGGTCAGCTTTTATGTCCATTGAGGAGATAAGCTTAAATTACTGGAGCAGTGATCATTCAAACATTTACTGTTATGGTAGGTTTACTTACACAACTGTACTTTTCTCCCCAGCTTGTGGAGATATCATACCATCTTGTCAATGTGGATGGCAATAGTACTGTCAGGAAAATAATCCTGAAACACTTGCAGAGTGAAGACGTCTGTCCTTCTTCCAAGATAATTTATGTGCATGTCTATGACCATGTACCCTGGATTGTCTGCTTTTTAAAGTGCCCTCTCATCCTACAGCACAGGCATCTGTCATAACTGCAACAGTAGGGATGGCACTTGGAAGGGTCTCCCAGAGACAGTTTAGACTTATGAATTCACCAACTGACATGATCTTTGCATTTTATATTTTTGAGATATCCTGATTAAGAAGAAGTCAATTAGGACCATACAGATCATGGCTGCCATTAATCTGAGCTCCCAATAAAAAAGAGATACTGGAACCATTTGACTGAGATGACAAGATGCTTTCTTGTGAGAAAGGAGCCTCTGGGCTCCACCCCACTTTAACTGTAAGTCATCTCCAAATTACCCTAAACTTGGTGCCATCCAGTTTAGTTGAGTGAAAGATACTTCCTCATCCTCATCTACATCGAGGGTGGGATACTCTAAACCTTTTAGAGTGTCAGTGTGTTTTTTTCCTACAATGTCTTTTTTCTGACTTCAAAGTAGAAGATTCTAAGGAGGAGAAGGAAGACAAAACCCATCTGGACAAGGCCTGAGCAGTTTTCTGAAACCCTAGTCTTCAGGGGAAGGGGATGTGACCAGAAATACAGCCAGTTGTGGTCCTATAGTAGAAGCCATGATGAAAGCTGATGATGTGAGCATTACTTACAGTGAGACAAGCAACAATGGTACCAGGATAAAGATCAGGGACATAAGCTGTGCCATTGAGATTCTACCAAAATTCTTGAACTCAGAGGTTGATGCTGTGGTCCATGTCAAGGACATTAATGTTCATGTCCAAAAGACTTACCTTGGGGATGGAATGGTTGGGCTCAAGAGAATCAGAATCTGCATTGACTTAGAGGTGTTAATCCCCAGTCCTGATGCCAAAGGCTTCTTCCATGCACAAGGGACCAAGCTCAGAAATCCCAGAGTTTCTCCACATGGATGTCACTACATAAAAAAAACAGGCCTTCCCCATATTTCAGACTTATTTGCAAAAGTCAGAAACTACAGCCCTGAGACTGAAGCCATAGCTGACCTTGATGGCTTCACTAGTGTCAGTACCTACAGTGAGTCACTGATTGGTGCCCTCACTGGAACTAGAATCAGAATGGGACCTCCATGAGGAGAACGGTGGCAAGCAGAGGTGGATTTAAGCAAAGAAGTTGCTTGATTTATCCTGTTGTTAGCTAGGATGGAAGCCTGGAACCACATATGCTGCATTGTCAAAAAGGTCTGCCATGTTTTTTTATTAACCTGAGTGACCTGACTGACTTAGTAGACAGAGGTTGAAGGGTTCAAAGTTGAGGCTTGGACTCCATTGAAGAGATACTGCTGGGTTTCTGGAGGGAAGCAGGCATTTCCTTCAAAATTACAAGTCGGTGTGGGAGAAGAATCCTCCCTTCTAGTTTTTGCCACAGGAGCAGGAGAAGGCTGCCCCTCAGAGGAGAGAGTCTTTCTGTTAGACATAGTGTGGTTGAAGGGAAAAGAAAATTGGATCAAAACCTCAGGGACAACATGTCCACTGAAGGATCTTGAGCAGGACTAGCAGATTTGAGTTTTCTGTAATCTTTATCTGTTCTGTCTTTAATTTTGGAGGGCTTAAAACTGGCATACTACTCAGAAAAAAAATGTGCCTCACCCAGGCATTTCACCCATTTAGTATGTTTCTTTTCTTGCCAAGAAGAATAGAGAAGTTGTAACAAGCCCTAGTATTTAACAACTTATATCACAGCAAGTATAAAAATATAAAATATGAAAAACACTGAATAACTAGTGTTGTTGTTATGTCTTTCGGCTTTTAGGGGTCGACACAGGGAACTCCGGTCCGCTAATGATTGGTAGTTGATTTTTACGTGCCGAGTTACCAGCCCTGATGCACAACCTTCAACGAAGGTACGCCCATTCACACGTCTCCACGCAGAAGACACTCTAGCTGAGAATTGAACCGGACAGCGTCTTACTGTGAGGCGACAACGCTACCGCAGCACCAGCACCGCGGTATATCTGTACTAAATCAAACGTGTAAATCCAAAAGAGACCTAGAGTTGTATTTGGAGGACCAAAACAATTGACACAGCAAACTGCAATTATACTAGCGACGCAAGCACAGAAGAACATTACACAGAAAGCAAACTGTACAAGGCTAAAAAAGTGAGAGGGGAACACTAACTCATACTAAAATTCTGAGAAATAACAGTAAATTGGAATGTATTGACCTTGTGCAGGTAGAAACAGAGAAATTCACCAGACTGACAAAATTGTAAGAAAAAATGCAGACTTTGGTGTGGTGTTCCTCAGTTGACAAGCAGAAATGTTTCTTTTCCACATGAGGCACTTGTAATAGGCTAATTTAACAGAAAAGGAGAAATTACCCTGGAGATCAGAGAAACATAGTCAGCTCCAAGGCAGATAATAAGAGTATTACTCCTACCCCGAAAACTTTAGTAATCCCCAAGCCTCTGCCTGTCCAATAAAAGGTATTAAATCATGTCTTTGTGTCATTGTGTTTGTATTTTTTGTTGGTGGAACAATGCAGCATTTCTTATTTTATTCCCACCACATACAAACAACTTACCCTTAACTTTGAAGGTAAGTCAAGATATTATATGGGTATTAACATTTTTAGGTAAATCAGGAGGGATATAAATATTTACTATTGGCTTAAAATTATTCATTTTTGTAGAAACAATCAGAATCATATATTGACTAGACAGGAACTGGAGGGGAAAAGGCAAACATTGTATTGAAATTTGTCAGGTGATAGCTCCTCCACAACTGTATCTGTTTTAGCCTGGTGTGAAAAAAGTCTAAGTGTTCTGGTTTATATCAAATGAGTCAGCAGTAAAGGAGTCTTAATTTATTATAGATACTGTTTGTAGTCATATAGATCAGCTTAAACCATTTTGCATGTTGCCAGACATGGTTATATCACTAAGTATTATATTGCAAGGGAAACTGGTCTAAGTAGTCTGAGGAACATTATGAAGGAGAGAGGAGATTGGCTTGGATTTGGATGAATGTTACCTCATAAAAGAATGGTCCAACCCCATGTTTCAGACTTATTTGCAATAGCATAACAAAATCCATATTAGTGTTTAAACCTTTTCTTAACAACTTTTTGAAATAGTCGGAGAGCAATACAGACACTTGTGTTTATAACCATAATAGTTTAAGAAATGAGTGAACAGGGCAGTATATAAGCTGCAAGTACATATAGCAGTTCCTGTCCATACCTTTGCATCCCTAGGTGGAAGGCTGACTCATTCTTGGTAATCAACATACATTGTAGATTTCTATGGGTTCCAGCAGAAGCTTTCTAAGATCTAAATAGCGTGTATGTTTCTAGTTAAACTACCCAGAACGAGGGAAAAATAAAAAACACAGAGCCCACACTAGAAGTTCGTCACATCGATCAGTGCTGTACTAGCCTGAGCTATATGGGTTATATCCTGCGTAGGGTATATGTATATATAACAGCCAGCCAACTTCTAAAGCTTCAGGACACCATTTACATTCCCAAACCATTAGAGAATTCAAGCTGAGCTAAAAGTCAGGTTTGTGCGCCAAGACCTTTGGGCTGTCCTGCCACCGAGTAGAGTGCTCCTCTGCATTTTTACAAGGATTAACGGTTGGCTAAAGTTGTTCCATTGCTGGGCATATAACTTCATTTCAGGGGAAAAAACTTCCACAGTACTTTTTTGTCATTTTAAATAAGTTTTTGTGAAAAAAATTAAAGCTATGAAAAAGTATTTTTATTGACTATTACGTTAATGTATGTAATTGTAAACAGAAAAGTTTTTTTTTTTTTACTTTTGTGGTAAAAAATTGTTGAAAACTATTTTTCTGTGCAGAAACTGTATATATTTTATTTTGTGGAAGGCGTTTAAAGTGCATTTTGCTGTGTTTTGTGTGGGAAAAATTTACTTTTTCTGCAACTTTACTGTTTTAACGACTATTGCTGCTGTGCTTCACTGGAACAAGAACGATCTTTGGATTGAGCATGGAACAAAGTATGGGGCCCATGGTTGAACATGCTTTCAGCCACAACACAACAGACTAGTAATTTGCCTTGGTTGTAAGTGGGTGGCTCTACTGTGGTCCACTCATTTCATGTTTTTCCTCTGATCCCAGTGGTGTAGTCCATACAGCCACCATGGACCAGGGGTTAGCCACATCCTCTGAGGCTGTTGGGCCCCCTTGGTGGGAAAGGAAGAGCCACTCTTGTTGGTCATGGAAGTAGGAGTAGGGAATATGTCCTTGCTTAGCCAGAATGTTGTGTCCATCCTTGGGAAAGCTGATACAGGCAATACTCAGTCTATTTGCCCAACTTTCCTGACAGATAGAGACAGAAAAGTAATCATTTAATATCTCCTGTGTCAGTCTGTGCCAGTTTCTCTGAATAGGAGTAATGTATTCGGCTTGGCACATGGTATTGTGCAGGCTATTGATCCTTCTTATAAGGTGGTTTCTGGTAAAAGAAAAAGGGATTTCTGTTTCCCTAAAGAGGTTCAAAATGTTGATGGAGAATGTTAAGGGACAGATGTAGGTTATTCTCCTCAGGTTTCTGATTCAGATTCTGAGGAGAATATCACATCTGAATCTCCATGGGAGGAATTCACTTTCTTTGAGACTATTTCCAGAATGTGCCACTGGTTTCAATAGGAGAACACTGAGGTTTCACAGTCTGTCAGAAAATATCACAAGTTGTTAACAACTGCAATTCTCAGAACCTTTACCCATCCCCTTGCACTTTCAGCAATGGAAAATGTGTTTGTCACAACCTGTATTTTCCCTTAGCCAACTTGCTGCTCCTAAGAAAGCAGATAAAATGTACAGTGTTCCTCAGTCTTTCAAGGGTGATGCTATTCATAAGTTTGGGGGGGTGCATACTTCTGCAACTTTGACAGTTTATAATGACTAGTTATGAAACTATGAGGAATATTTTGGCTGCAGTTTCCTGTTGTGAGGAAAAATCTGCTTTGTCTAGTTTAGTTTCTTCTATTTCTCAGGTCAATACTCATCTTGAAATGTGTTTATGTCTCTGTAGACACTGCATCTAGGGCTGTTGCCTCTGGCACTGTGTTGAGAAGGTTTACTGGCTGCATTCTCATAACCTTCCAGAAGATGTCAGAAATGAAAAGCTGAATTCTCCTTTGGATAGAGATTTAGTTTTTGGACCCTCTACTGCAGAGGTTATCAAAAGTGTAATGAGATAGTTAAGCTGATTCAGGGAATCTCTCAGATTTTTCAGCCCTCCTTCTATAAATTTTCCAGGGATTTTCTGCTCCCTCATCCAATTTTTGATTGAAAAAATATAAACAGTCACAGTAGAATGCTGGTAATCAGACATTTAAAAAGCAATGAGAGGGAGATTCCAAAAAAGAAAGCTGGGACTGCCAGAACAAAGAAGAGTCAAATAAGGCAGAATGACTACTTAAGTGACCTTGCACCCTAGTAATTCCCTATCCCTTCCAAAAAAGCCTGAATCTTCATTTCTGTGTTGGACAACAGATTGTTTCAAAAAAATGGATTCTGAAGTTGATACAGATGACCAGAGGAAGGAAATTCATTCTTTTCAGGAGATTCTTCCTCCTCTTCCAGACCAAACCATTCACTTCCTTCATGTCATACATTATATGCTATCAGAGAGAGTTAATAGAAGCAGTTCCTCCTTCTCTAGTTGGGAAAAGGATTTTATTCAAAAATGTGTTAGTGCCACATAAAGAAAATTCCTGGAGAGCAATTCTGGAGCTTTCTTTCCGGAATCAGTTCGTGATACTGCCCAGTTTCAAACTGCTTTCACTTCACAACCTCTTACCATTCTTCTTCTTCATTTGAGTTTTTTAGTAACCTTAGATTTAAAAGATGCATATTATCACATTTCTATTCATCCAGATTTCAGATGTTTCTTAAGATTTTGTGTATCTGGAACACATTATCAGTTCTCTGCCTTATCTTTCGGGCTATCCATTGCTCCTAGAGGGTTCAGAAAATGTCTAGCCATAGCCCAAAGCAGACTACAGGGTATCCAAATGTTTCCATATTTAGACAACTTGCTTATCTTTACAGAATCCTTTTCAAAGTGTCAGGAAACATTCACTTGTATAAGGAACCTCCTAAACAGGCTGGGATTCCAAGAGAGCATTCAAAAGTTTTCTTTGTCTTCATTACACAGGCTTGTGTTTCTGGAGTGACTACTAGACGCCTCAGTACAAAGTGATTTTCTTCCACAGGAAAAAATAGATCTGTCACTGCAAGCAAATATCTTAGGATTCTGGATTTCATGGCATCTGTGTTTGTCATGATACCCCTAGCAAGACTCCACATGAGAAAGGTACAATTGAATCTGAAGTGTATTTGGTCCCAGGATCAACATCCATTATCTTTTCAAATTTCACTTCTAGGATTTGTGAAAAGAGAAATTACTTGATAGAGATAACAAATATCACTGAATCCAGGTATCCCCCCACCCCCGCTCCAGAGCAGTCAGTCACAACAGACACCTCAGACTTTGCCTGGTGAGCATTGTCAAAGGAGATAAAAGTGCAAGGACCCTGGGACAGGAATGACAGACCAAATTACTTAAACATAAAAAGAGATGCTAGCTCTTACAAAGGCTGTCAACTCTCTGAATCATCTGTGGTTCCAAGGACCTGTTTAAGTAGCTACAGACAATACCACAGTGATGTGATACATAAACAAGTAAGAGGGAACCAGATCTTACTCCTTATGCAGATTAATTACATTAGCATGGGATATAGCTTTACAGGATAATCTCACTCTATAGACATCTTATACTCTGTCAGTGCAAAATTGTGTGGCAGACAAGCTGAGCAGGACAAAGCAGACCCCCACAAATGGAAACTAGAAAAGGGGATCTTCCAAGATTTGATCCATGTATGGGGAATTTTCACTTTGGCCTTTTTGCCTCCTGCCTAAACAAGCAACTGGCAAAATTCTGTTCAAGGACTCCATGCAAGAAGGCCTGAAAGATTAATGCCTTTTCCTTTCCTTGGACAGGAATGTTTCTGAATGCTTTTCCAGCTTTTCCACTGATATCAGTGGTACTTTTAAAGATTCAGAAGGAATCCCCCAAGATCATTGTGGTGGCTCCCTTCTGGCCCAGGCTGCAATGATTCTCCCTTCTTTTGGAAATGGCCAGGGGCAATTACCACAAGCTTCCTCACAGACTAGATTAGTGTTTGATACATCCTATCCTCAAAGAACTACAACTGACTGCCTAGATGATAGTTTTTAATACTTTTTAAGCTCCCATTTACTGAGGACATTCAGCAGGTCTAATGGAGACAAAAAAGCCTGCTACTTAAAAATCATATGTAAGAAAATGGAAAAGGTTTTCTACTTGGTGCCAGAAAAATAACCAACACCCATTTAGGGCTAGTGTTTCTCTGGTTTTACAATATTTGTGTGAATTACTGTCCTATGGCCTGTTAACTTCTCTATCAAGGTTCATTTATTGGCCTTGTCAGTATGTCTGCCCAAGGATCCTCCTCTTTCAAAGCAATCTCATGTTAAAATGTTTTTGAAAGGGGTGCTGCATAAGAGGCCTCCAGGAAAACTAGTGGCTCTTCCTTGGGATCTTAATTTTGTGTTAGAGAATCTAATCCTTATTCCATTTGAACCAGCTCATAATGGCTGACTTAAGGTTCTTAACGTAGAAAACAGTTTTACTGACCTCTGCAGGAAAGATATCTGAGTTGCAGGCCCTTATGGTGGGTCACCCTTATCTTATTTTCCACAGAGACAGGGTTTGTTTGAGAACTAATCCTTCTTTTATGCTTAAAGTGGTATTTGAGTTTACTTTAAGCCAAACTGACCATCTCCCTGTGTTCTTTCCTGAACCCAATAATGAGGGAGAAAGGATACTTCATACCTTCGATGTCCACAGGCAATTCAGGTACTGTCTTGCCAGAACAAAATCTTTCAGAACATCTGGTTAGTTGTTCATTTCTTGTGAAGATAAGAAGGGACACCCTGTGTCAAAGTAGACCGTTTCCAAATGGTTGCTCAAGCTATTACATTTTGCTGTTCCCACCACAATAAAACTATTCCAGGCAGGGTCAAAGCACACATTATCAGGGTCCTGGCTTCATCTTTTTCTTTTTGGAAAGGGTTGGACTCTAGAGGTGATGTAGAAGCAGCAACATGGCCCTTTATGGAGACTTTTACAAAGTATTACAAACTAGATTCCATTTTCAGGTCTAGGACAAGCTTTGCTAGGACCTTTCTCTAGAGACTCCTGGACCCTTATCCTTCTGCCTCCCATTTCTAAGGTAGCTTAGGGTACTGCAGCAGTGATCAATATGAAGAACATAGTACAATTTTGTAAGTAAACTTATCATAAGAGTAGATGTTCAAATGATGATCACTGCTGCAGTAGCCGCTCCCTCCCTGCATCACACTTGTTTTTTTGTTGTGTATTTTATTCCAGAGTGTGAACATAGGTTTTTGCTTTTCCTAGAAATGTTCTCTTAGAGCTTAGTCTCCCTCCCCCAGATGGCATGAAAGCTCCAAAGGGCTTGGTGCCCAAACTTGTGTTTTAGTCAGTTCAGCTTGAGCTGTCTAATGGTTTGGCATGTGGAAGGTGCCCTGAAGCTTAGGAAGCTGAACGGCTGTTATTTCCTATGCAGGATATAACCCTTATATAGCTTAGGCTACTGTAGCAGTGACCATTTGAACATCTACTCTAATGGTAAGTTTACTTACACAACTATACTTTCCTCAAGACCCTCAACTTGAGGGTGGTACTTTTGTTTGCAAGGGTGATGCAGATTTACAGGTTATGGAGGTAACTGGTGAAGTCCTGACATAAGTTAGTACTGCAAGATTCATCTGTATTATTTCGTGTGTTTCTGTACCACAAAAGTTCCCAGCTATATTTATCTAGTATTACAGACTGAGACTTAAAGACTTTTATGTGCCCTGTATACCAAGACTTGACATTCCAGTTTTGGAATCTGATGTATTCAGTATACAGTTCAGAAACAGTAGTCTGCACTTCAGATTTTGATTCCCACACAGACAGACAGAAAGACATAGAGCAAATGACATACAAAAATATAAAAAGCCTCACACCATGGTATGAGCTACATGTTTCTGGCAGTTCAGTGCTGAAGGAAGCATTGACTGCATGCTACATCATGTTTCCAGGACCCAGTACTTGGTTGCAACACATGCAGTATGAAGTGCATTACAGCAGGAACATGGAAGCAGTAGGTATGTGTGGAAGGCACTTGGATAGCCACAAAGAAGGCACATAATGTATGTATTTTGTATATAGAGAGGTTTAGATATGCAACCAGCAATACAGTGCAGACCTGCATCTGTAACTCCTCACAAATATGTTTAGCACAATTCAATGTTAGAATTGAATTAGAGTATAATTTTCCTTTGAAACATAATTGTGGTGATTGAGGATGAAGGAATTCCTAATGCTGTTTTGGAAAACATTATGGAGGAGGTGGAGCCAAGCCAGAGCCCTGATGTAGCTTTTGGGATTATATAAAACAGAAGGTAGTTAGGGGGCTGAATTGATAAAGTGCACCAGATTATTCATTTCAGCAATATTTCCTGTTAACTGACCAACTGCTATCAGAAGTGAAGGATCAGGAGCTGAAAGTATAGGCATAACAGAATTCATCCACTGGAAGAGGAGTTATTGTCATGTCAACTTAGGAGACAGTACATGGAATTACCGGAGTATAGAACTGATAATATCCATCATTTATATGAGGACAATTCTTTTGCAGTTTAATTCACTCCCAAGAGAAACTCGCAAGTACGGCTGGTGCAACTGGCCAAAACACCTCACAGCAATTCCAAAAAAATGGTCAGCATCAAAAGACTGAGTCAATCTACAAGATTTATTGTGGCACACCAAAACAGTCAAACCGGTTTCAGCAAAAATGCCTTCCTCAGTGACAAATACAGAACGCACCAATACAAATATGTATATATAGCTATCTAAATGGCCCATTAATTAAACATACATTCCATAATTAAGTTTATAAGTAGTCATTAAAACCTGGAGAAAACAATCCTCCCAGTTTAATGATCCAACTCCTTTCTTTTTTATTAAGCAGAGCATACCAACCTGATTTATTAGATCTGTCCCCCTGAATTTTATCTATAACTGAAAAGATAAATCTGGCAGAATTGTGTTTCATAGTATGTCTGTATAAAGCATTGGAAAGTCATTGATTCCGAATGTCACTAAAATGTTCAGACATGCACGTTCTCAGTGGGCGAGAAGTCTGGCCCACATAAAAAACTGAGCAAAAACAAGTGACTAAATAAATAAGTCAGTCTGTGCGACAATTGGCAAAAATTTTTATATCATACAGTTGACTGGTGTTTTTACCTGTAAATTGTTTGGATTTGAGCATATATTTACAAAATGAACAATGGCCACATGGGAATGAACCAATTAGTTGATCCCCTGTGATGGTCATCTGGTGTTGTTTGATACCACCTTGATGTTTATAATGATTAAAATAAGAACCCAGGGTTCGTCCCCTACAATATGAAAAGTGACACCTGGGGCCAAGTATCATATTCAGATCCTCATGAGCTAATAATATGTTCTAGTTCTGATTAATGGTATCCCTAATCATATTAATGTTCCTACCATATGTACTGACAAATCTGATAATGTCATTATTCAGAGATTATTTTTCTGTCGATATTCCAATAAATCCTGTCTGTTCTGATTAGTGGCCCAGTTACTGGCAGATACAATATAACTATCCGTGTACCCCCTTGCTTGAAACCTATGAATTAAATCCTGCTTATAGACATGATATCTATCCAGGGTGGAACTAATTCATTTGATCCATAGGAATTGTGACTTTGGAATATTTCTGACAATATGTCCAGAATGTGGCGTGCAAGAGATTATTATATTGGGGATATTTACGAAATACATATAAATCTAAGGTATCATCACTGTTTCTAATAACTCTGACATCCAAAAAATTAATTTGGTTGATGTCACAATTTAATGTGAATTCAATACCCCATTTGTTGTCATTTAAATATTGAACAAACTCAAATAAAAATTGTCATCCAACAATCGTCAAGGTATCGTCTTCGGATGTCAATTTCCCCCATATAGATGTTATGAGTGATGTCATAACTAAGCTGTTCCTCCAGGAAGCCCATAAATAAATCGACATATATGGGGGTAAAAGATGCCCCCATAGCTGTACCTTGTACCTGCCAGTAACACTCTCCATAGAAATAAAAAACATTTTTGGATAAAACATGTTCTGCCATACAGATCAACAGAGTATTAAACCCAGGTGGATACATGCTGGCTTTGTCTAACCAATACTGTAGTGCTTGTAAACCAGCCCAGTGAGGTATATTAGTATACAAAGCAGTCACATCCAATGTACACAGCAACCAATTAGGATCCAACTGTGTGTCAGGTATTATTTTTAAAAATTGTGTGGTATTCTGGATATGAGATTGAATCAATCCTAGTAAAGGCTTCAGATAACATGTTAAGAAAGCAACTTTGTTGGGAGGAAATGTATGTCCCAGAACAGATAAAACCACAACAGGCACCCAAAGAGGCAGAAGGTAATAATAAAACACGAGCCTGTAGGTGTAAGCAGCAGCAGGTTTAATCACATAAATGCCACACAATACAAAGTGTTTTCGTCCACTAGACTTCCTCAGATGTAAAATGAAAGAATGAAGGCTGTGCCTGCTTATATACCCCTCCCAATCTAATTAGTCATTAAAAAATTGTTTAATTGACACCAATTAAATCCTGTAACTAAAATATTTGTGACAACCTACCAACTTGCCACAAATACAGATGAAAGTAGATAAAAACATGCACATTTTTTAAAAGAACTTTAAAATAAATATATAAATACTAAAACCATCAGAATGTGTTGGACATATAAATAAACTTGAATCAAAAACCAACAAAAGGAACTTGCAAAACAATATATATACTTATTTTATAGTTTTGCAGCTCTCATTTTTAAAATGGGGGCAATGGATATGTATTCATTCAGCCCTGGGAATCTATTGGCTTCCAATAACAACTGCCAAAATATTTCTGTCACCTCTATCCTATTTTCCCACGGCCCCCCCCCACATCACATTGCACTTTCTCTATAACAAAGAAGCCCCATTTTGCTTGAGAACATGTTAGTGTATGTTTAAACAAGGCATTTTTAATATCTTCGACTCTAATAGCATATAAATGCTCATAAATCCTCCTTTTGAGTTTACGAGTAGTTTTTCCAATGTAATATGCACCACAGGTTTTACATAGGGCTAAATAAATCAAGCCTTCACTATTACGGTTGGAAAAACTACTACTCTGAATCTGATGGTCTCTTGACAGGATGTATACAGAATCCTGTCTAAGTATATATGGGCATTGGGCACATGCCCCACATTTGTAGGTTCCCAATTTCTTACATGAAACAATAGAACCATTATGCTCCAGCAAATCCTTGAGGTTCCTGCCTTTTTTATATGTAAATCCTAGGGTGTTGGTAAACAAAACGTCCAACTCTGAATAACACCTAAACCTGCTCCAATGTTGAGTAATAATGTTTTTAACCCTAGAGGTATTCTGATTATAAAACATCACATAGTTACCCCCAAGGTTTCTTGATTTCATCCCTGGTAACATCACCCCTGGTTGTTGTGTGGTACCCTGCACATTTATTGGTACTATCACACTTGTATCTCCTGTTCCCAAAATAGGGGCAAACCTATCCTTTCTCCCATTCTTTACTTCTTCCAAAACCTCATCAATTAAATAATTAGGATACTTCCTAGATATAAACATTTCTTTGACTCTCTGACTTTCGTCTTCGAAGTCAGAGTCCAAAGAGGTCATCCTACAACTATGGACAAATTGTCCCTTGATAATACTTCTCTTCTGTTTAAACGGATGGGAGCTAGTGAAATATAGGTATGAGTTAGAAAAGGTTTCCTTTCTATATACATTAGATGTAAACTGCTGCCCTAGGACATCTTTTTTAATAGTGACGTCCAGAAAGTTCATATAGTCATGTGTCATGTGGGAAGTAAATTTCAAAAAATTAGTGGTATGGTTAAGATAGTCTATGAATTCTGTTAACTTTTCCATACTACCTTTCCAAAAAATGCAAATATCATCCAGGTAACGTTTGTAATATACCCAATATTGTGCATATTCAGACTGGAACACAAACTTCTCTTCCCAAACCATGAGCACAATGTTGGCATAAGTAGGGGCACAACTTGCCCCCATGGCCACTCCCTGGATCTGTTTAAACAACTCACCCTCAAAAAATATAAAGTTGTTTCAATACCAAATCCATCAACTCTGTATAAACCAGAAAAGTATTGTGGTCAAGTTTTCCATGTTGGTGAATGGCATCCTGGAACCATTCTGACCCTGTAGAGTGTGAAATCACATTAAATAAATCCTGAATATCAAGAGTTACAAATATTAAGGAATCTGAATACATGTTGCTATTAATGCTTCTCAAAAATTCCTAGGAGTTTTTAAGTATACCATTGGCCCTAACCCAAATATCTTTTAATTTTATATCCAAAAATTTGGCCAACGGATGGGTTTTAGAGCCATTGGCTGCCACAATGGGTCTCAGGGGTGGATCCTCCACACTTTTATGTACCAGGAAGTGAGGGAGGAAATGTATGTCCCAGAACAGTATACAAAAAGACTTTATAATTCACGAGGGGAATACATGCACATAATTCAAGAGGTGAATACAGGCACACGAGAAATAACTTTGTCAGTGAATTTGCATTCAGAAGAATATTATTAGCTGGGTTGCACTTTTAAAGTAAAGGAGGTACCTGAGACTATTAAGATGGTGGGAGATAACATAAAAGAGACATTACAAATAGAAGAGAAAAATACTTTTTTTTTTACAAAAATTGAGGGTTCTTTAGAAGGCGTAATGGAAATGGAGATTAATGGTTAAGGAGTCTAAAAGAGTAGCAAAAGATTGGAAAAGTGAATATGGGAATGTTAGGTTAATCAGTAGACCTGAAATGTTAAATGTAGATGAATGCAGAGTAGGGTATAGTAAGCAGTTGGTGAAAGTTTAAGGAAAAGCAGTTGAAAGAGAATGCAAAAAAAGGAGGGATGATTTAAAAATAAGAATAGTTTCAAGGCAGAGGTAAAAAGATGTTTTCAAATGGGTGGACAAATCTGACCCTTATGTTACAGATTTGCAAAATTTTAAATATGTAAGGGAATTTGAAACATGACACCACAGATGTTAAACATTTAGATCAGTGTTGCAGTAACCTAAGCTGTATGGATTATATACTGCCAAGGTTATGGGCACTAACCAACTTTCAAAGCTTCAATGCACTTTCCACATGCCTTAGCAGTGGAGCTCAAGGAGAGCTGCATAAAAGCAGTGATGAAGGCACAAAGCTTTAGAGCTTTCTTGTTGCCAAAGTGTGCTTCTCTTCAGGCTTCATGGAACTGATGGACATTAAGCGAGCCTTCAGAGCTGCTTAGATAAGTACCCTTCTGGGGAAAGCATGCCCCTATATTATGTTTTATTTTTTTCTGCGAAAAAATAGTGTTTTTTCAGTAAAATTATATATATTTATTTTACATGAAGAAAAGAAAAGGATTTTCTTCTCATTCTGACACTGATTCACAGTCAGAAGAGTCAGGAATGGAAATCTGGAGTGTTTCTTTTTTTTTTGCAGTGAATTCTCCTCAAGTTGAAGATTCTGGTTATGAGGAAAGTGTTTCCTCAGATTTCCCTCCAGAAGAATTACCATTTTCTGGCACTGTAGCCAAAATGAAAGATTTGTTTCACTGGGAATAGAATGACATTCCTGCCTCCCAGAAAAATAATTTGTTATGCCTGGATTTTCCTGCTGTTGTATCCAGTTTAGAGGATGTTTCCTTAACAGCTTGCAGTATGACAGTCAACCCTCTGCTCCCAAAATGTCTGATAGGTTATATAAAGTACCTCAGATAAAGAAATATCTGTCTTCTAATTACATATCAGATCCTGCACTGATTTCCTTATCAAAGTCATCTACTGCTAAACATATTTTGAATAATTTTGATAGATTTGGCTAGAAAGTTTGTATTTGAATTTAAAAATTCTAAATTGCCAGGCTTTCATGTTTAAATGTTTACTGGCTTCTTTTAAGAACATTAAAAAGGTAACTGTTAACCATCCTTCTTCAGATATTAAAATTTTGTTAACTTCATTAATTTTGTCGGCTTCTCAGGTAACAAATCACACTTTAAAGTGCTCATGATTTTGCTGATGCTGTATCCAGTGCTGCTGCCACTGGTTCAACTATGAGATTTGTTTGGTTACAGTCTCAAAATTTACCAGAAGGTATTAAAACTGAGTTTTTAAATTCTTCCTTTAACAAAGATGTTCTGTTTGGTCTTTCTGCTGCTGAGATCCTGAAAAGATTTGATGAAATAAGAAAATTGATTCAAGAGGCTGCTCAAACCTTTCAACTTTCTTTTTCTAAGTTCAGTAAAAACTCTCCTTTTAATTCAAGTCTCCTTTTCAAGAAGCAAAATAAGCAGTTTTAGCAAAGTGCAAGCAAACAAAATTTTAAAAAGTAACAGCAAGGAGCCTCCCAGAACTGAAGACGGTCCAAAAAAGTCAGAATGAGTATTTGCCCATTCAAGTTTCCTCCCCATACCAGCCCAGAAATCCTTTAAATCTATCCCTCAACGTATGCCTCCATCTTCCCCAGTAGCATCAGATTATCTCAGAAAATGGGATGGCAAAGAGAATCCTTTCTTTTCAAGGGATTCTTCCTCATCTTGTAGACCAAACATCTCTATTTCTTCCAGTTTGGAGCACTTGTCTCAGAGGGTCATAGAACTAATGCTCTCAGACTGGCAAAGTTTTTTTTTATATTCAATGATTTTTCTGGGGCCAAAGAAAAAGGAAACTTTGAGACCAATCCAAGGCATTCTGTATGTCTCTCTAAACCTTGTTACCATTCATAGTCCCCTCAGTTTCATGCTAAAGTTAGGTTTAGGAAACATTTGCTATCACATAGCAGTTTGCAAAGAAGTCAGACATTTCTTAAGATTTTCTGTATCTGGCTTACATTAGTAGTTATACGTCTTACCCTTTAGTCTATCGACTGCACCAAGGGTATTTATAACATATCTAGCTCCAATCAGACTTCAAGGCATTTGTATCTTCCATATTTGGATGATTGCCTTATATTTGCAGATTCTTCTTCCAACTATCAAGATATCGTGACATGTCAAGAAGCTCCAACTCATTCTGGGATTTCAAGTGAAGTTATTGGTACTAATAACAATAGCAGATGTATATATTTTTAAACTTAACAGGTGGTCCATTTAAAATAAGATTATTGTGAATAAAAATGAACAAAGAAGGGCATAATTAGTACTTATAGATGTCAAAAAAATGAAATGGGTACCATAAAGAAAGGTATAGTCAGAAATAAAACCTGTTTCACAAAAACAACGTCCACAGTCTGAAAGTCCAAAGTCAAAACCAGAGTGTTGGAATCTGTACCATGCATGGAAAGAGAAGCTCTCTCTAATTATCTGGTGGGATTACAGAGGACTGCTTATGCTCCTGGTTACTGGCATTCACTCCCTTGACCAGATCCCTTCAAAAGAGAAGTCCTACATTGAATTCCTTGGTTCTAACTATGATTAACCAAGGTGGAATCTGTATCTTTTCTGCTAGATCTTGGTAGCACCTGTAGCACTCTAGTTTCCTCATCTTTAATGGACCAACAATATAGACATCATCATTGAACCCAGAAGGGTTGCTTGACTGCTAAATAAACTGGGAATAAACCCCTATCTCACCCGTTGGATTGACAACAGGCTCACAGATAGGACATAGATAATCAAAAACAGTAAGTTACCTCAACAAAGAGGCCAGTCACTAGGGTAGTCCCCCAGAGTTGTGTGGTGGGACCTTTCCTATTTGGCATCTACTTTTCTGAAGTAAAAATCAATACCAAAGGGCTCTGACTGACTAAGTTTGCAAATGACTGCAAGATAAGAGCAGTCATTGAATCCCCAAATGACTTAGCCATCCTGCAGGAAGGTTTGTCTCAAATAAATAACTGGTGTCAAAATCATGGTCTGAAACTAAATGCCAAAAATGATTGTATTCGTTGCAAAATCATCTACCCTAGGGAACTATCACATTGACAATACACCCTCTAAGAGATGACCCAGTTGTTCGGGATTTGGGAAATTATGTGTACAGTGACCTAACTTTTGAGCAATGTGTCTATTGTTGTACGAAAGACCTTCTATGTTGTACATCTTATAAACAAAGGGATTGTGTTTAGATCTACGGATGTCATTGTCCCCCTTTACTCTGCCTCATTAGGGCAATCATTGAATATAATGTCCCCTTTGGCATGTATCTGTCCAGACACATGGAACAACTTGAATATCCACAAAGATACCTCACTAAAAGGATACAAGGCCTAAACAACATGTCCTACATGGACCAACTCAAAGCCCTGTCACTATACCCAGTATTCTACAGACTACTAAGAGATGGCCTGTGTCGGGCATACTCTGATCCATTACTGATGAATTTACTGCACATCAACAAGTCAAATGGCTTCAGAAATGCTCAGTCTAGAGATCTGAAGTCTAGAGATCTAAACCTTTTCAGCAACATCAACAGAATGGCTTGAAGGGACAGGTATATTTTGCAGAAGATACCGCTGCTATGGAACAAACTCTCCTTTCACATAAAACAAAGTTCATCCCTGTCCATTTTCAAGTGCAACTTCGATCTATGGATGGGAAATAGAAACTTTGCCCCAGAACTGCCTCCTGTACTACTAATGGACAGATGCAGCTCCTAAATGCTTTATCCCACACATGGGTCCCTTCAAATTATCTATGATATGATCCCAGTGGGTCTGTATCACTTTATTGAATGATCATTTTGTTGAATACTTCCTCTTTGAACCTCATTTATTGAAATGCTTATTTGCCAAATGCTTTATTCATCTAATATAGTATAATTGAAATGTTTTGATAGCCATCTTAAAAAAATGTGATGTTTGACGTCACTGAACAAGTTTGGAATGCAGTAGTATTTGTATCTGTTTACTTTATTTGTAAATTGAAATATGAGGATTAAAATTAATTTATTCAGTAACATAAAAAGGTAATTTGCCCTTTTCCTTAAGGTAGTGCAGTGTGATCTTGGAGTTGGTATATTTAATTTACGGGGGTGGGGGGATGGCACAGCGGCAAGCTAAGAGAAAAAAAAATATTTTCAGTATTTTCCATACCAGGACATGCCCATTTTAAGCGTCAATCATAGAGGGTATGCTAGTACTTCTGTAAAACAAAGGTTTTAATAGGTTTTGACAGCAGTAGTGGTCATTTTGAAGTTTTAGTTAATTAAAAGTCTAAGGTTTGTCCATCAATTACTACTTTTGTTTGGGTAATCAATGTTTTCTGGGACTGACATGAGTCATTTGAGAATGATTGCAATATTGTTTTACAGGTTTTCAATGGAGTATTATTATTTTATCACTTTATAGTGACCTTTTTTATATCATGTAAATGTGTTTTCATGGCGTGCATTGTTTTCCGGGTTTTGGCCAACAAAAATTGTTCGATGAAATGCAATTCGATAAATAGGGAGTTCAGCAAATAGGTATTTTGATAAATGAGGTTCATCTAAGATGTATTCATCAAAATGATCATTTGATGAAGTGATATAAACCCGATCCCAGTTATTCCCTTTAGGGGTAATATATAATTATTGACCATGGGATGGGTAAGACCAATCTATAACCAAATGGGTTATTTTGAGCACAAAAGGAAAACTGGCTAGGCTTAAAATAACCTGCATGGGCAGCTAGCCTAGTACTTGCCTATGAACCTATGATTCAAGGAGGAGTTGCCAGTGAGGTTCTCAGGATTCCAGAAATAAGATTAAAGCTCTCCTTTCAAGATTCATTTTACCTTGTTCCAGGACATTAAAAACTTATCTCTCCAGTTCCTATTAACTCAGCAGCCAGGAATTGTTTTTGTGGTATCTTTGAGGCATTCTACACTGGGAAGACCATAAGAGACGGGCACAACAGATTTATAAGCACATCTATGTAGTCAGAATCAAACTTGGACAAAATGCCCTTTGCATACATTCTGTTGTTTCTGGGCACCCATTTTTCTTCAGTTTTCATGTCCTGGAGCTTAGCATAGTCCCATAATTTTAACCATACCCTTGTATTCCATATTTTTGATAAGAATGGTAGTAACTCTAAATCTATAGACTTCTGTCACTCATTCAATTTTAAAGGCTGCTGGAATGACAACTACTTTAAACTGTTTTATCTGTTTTGCTAATAGGGAATCAAAGTGGATCCAAGTGAGTGTGCAAATGTGTGTGTGTGTGTGTGTGTGTGTGTGTGTGTGTGTGTGTGTGTGTGTGTGTGTAGCCAATTTTTAACTTGCCATATTTGAACACTGAGGATATGACTTTTATTCCAAGATATGTAGGCTGTGTCAGGTTTCAGCATGAAATTTTTATGTTGATGCAGGTGTCCAGCTCAAACATGTTGTTTCAAGACCTTGGATATTTACTTGAATAGACTAGTCTATACTAGTAAGTTTCTATTAAAGTGACAAATGTAATAATACTTTAACTATATTGACATTTTTTGTATGCTTATGTATGTGTAACAGTGGCAATGAAATACACTTTGTTTCATATTTTAACAACTTCTTTTAATTGCGCTTTGTATATTGCTATGGGTCTATAGTGAGCATATGGCTATTAAAATGTTTCTCTGTACTATAGTTTCAGTAAATGGAAGTAGTGCCAATATAAAACACAGCAGTAAAGTTCTATGCAGGGAGCATGTGGTTGCATTCCCTGTCCCCCCTGCTAACTAATATAAGTTACCTTGGGGGTGTTGAGGCTCCTCCCTTGTGGCAACCTTGGAATTTGCAGAACTGTTAAACACACTGCTGTTTTGGCAAAATTAAACATAGTCACATGTCATCCAGGCAGCCATCTGCAGGTTATATTTTAAACCATCACACTTCTAACATTTACATAGCAAAGCAAACACCTAAGGGGTAGGCATGCAGTAGGAAGAGTAAGGGAGTGTCTCTCACACACACACCACACACACACACACACACACACACACACACACACACACACACACACACACACACACACACACACACACACTGACATTGGTAAGTTAACTCCTCAGACAGCCTTATCTCCTTTGTAGGCTATCACATTGGGGCAGGTCCCTGGTTTCCATTGGAGATACAGTGACAAGGTAATAACTCATACAGGTGTGGCAGTCTTCCTCTATGAAGATACATGTATTTTAAGCCTTATCTTCCATTTTCTGAGCTGCTAATCAAATGCATGTTTCCTGGATCATAGTCAGGGCCTTATCCCTCTACATCACAGATACGGTAGATATGTGGTAATTATGTTTAGTAAGTAAAGTAATTAACTAAGCCATAAGAACCCAGTTTGGCTATTAGCCAGGCCAAAGGAAGCACATTCATTCATTCTTCAGTGACCCTCTTAATTCTGCTCAGGGTCACAGCTAAGCATGAGCCAATCCCAGCACTCAGTAGGTGCAAGGCATATGAATTAATCCTGAAGAAGGTAATGGCCCACAGCATGTACATATTGGCTTTCTGTCATTCAACACGCACTCCTGTAGGAAACTTATGGGAATTCCAATTCAATTACAGCATAACTTTGGATGTGGGAGGAAACTGGAGCAGTTGTCAAAAACCTATTTGGACAAAGGGAGGACATGCAGACTTTGCACAGAACTGAGAAATGAACTACAGAACCTACTGCTATGAGGTAGAATGCTAAATGTTGCACAACTGCTGTTAAAATATTATATTCTGTTTATCATTTACCTGTTTAAAGGTTACATTTCGGTGCCTTTCTGTTTACTTTACTACTGTTTTTTTCCCTTATTCTTTGTGTCTGCCCCAACTCCCAGTGAGGCAACAAACTAAAGTTTCTGAAATTTCTAACCTACCTAGAGTCATTGACTTATTGCTCAGAGTCATAGAAACAGAGCTCCAGTAATGGCTTTATTTGATTGGATGCCTCTCTAGCAAGTCTGCTATGTCCAACACAGAGGTACGCCCACACAGGGTCTTTATTCAAGACTCTGAGAAGTGTTGCATGGATATTTCTATACCCCAAGTAGACTCCAGAGAATTGTTCTTCAGGGAGACAGCAAATGTTGGAGGCATGACAGGGAAGAAAGAGGTAATTGGGAACATATTTTCTGGGAGTACAGTGAACTGGCGGATTTTAAAGATTCCCTGCGGGATGTACTGTCAGAGATGCTGGGTGGGCAGATTGGTCTGACAAGGGAGATGTTTTTTCTGAGTTATGGTACAGAATTGGAATTGATTAGACATGGTAAGGCCTTGCTGTATCTAATAATGGTGGCTCCCAAAAAAGCAATTACTAGAAAATGGAAATTAAAATCTAAACCAACTATACTAGAAGTAGGGAATATAGTAACAGAGATAAAAGAACTGGAATTGAGATCTTTAGAAAAGGGTAGGAGCAAACTACTTAGGAAAAAAATGGGAATTGTGGGAACAATACATACAAGGGAAGAATGAGATTTAAAAGGTGGCAGGACTTAAATGAGCTATGTAATGTTCGAATGAAAAAGATTGGGTAGATTACAAGTGATGTATAATGTTTGCAACTGGGAGTGTGTCGGTATGGTTTGTGATGTAAAATGCTTGCAACTAGGATTGTGCCAGTGTGGTTTGTTTTCATTTGTATAAATATATGATTGCCTATGTAGTAAGAGATGGTTTAATAAAGATGTTTTGTGTTTAAAAAAGACAGGAATTGAATAATTTATCTAATGTTGCTTAGATTATATGATATATATAGCAATATATGAGAAGTAAAATGTATGTTATGTTAATTATAGTGTGATTACTTTTATATGTATGTAAAATTGCCTGTGTCACAAGTGATAATTCAATAAAGGTGTTTGGAAAAAAAACTCTCAGAAGTGTTGAAAGCCCTAAATTCTGAAAAACAAGCTTTTCATCAACATGGGAAGGAAGAAAGCTTTTATTTAAATTCTGCTTAAATATTTTAAGTCACACTTATAGTGACTTGTATGGTGACACTTTTCTTTTGTACTTTTCTGATTTTTTCCATGATTTAGCCAAAAAATGTTATCTGTTTGCATGCATTTCTTTTGTTTGTTCTGGGACCTTTGACTTGTACCTTCTATTGCAGTTGTGAGAAAATTGTGAATCAATGCAAGCTCTTAGCATCATTTATACATTATACTGCACTTGTATCTCCATTAGTAGAATTATTTATAAAACCTATCTCTTTGTATTTTGAACCCTATCTAGAGCCTTAGTCTTTAAGTTTCATTTGCAGTTCTGGCAGAACTGTAAACTGCTGCCTGATTTCAGCCTCATGTAATCATCTACTAATGCATTTTTTCCATAAACAGTGTTACTGATAAATTTCTGCATATTCTGCTGTCTTATACTGTGATAGAATTACAGTAGTGGCAGCATTATAAAGTCTGATGCAGAACTGCTATTTCAATGCTTTTACAGTTGTTTATATTCCAAGTTTGCTGCTGGAGTCTTGTATTCTGCTTATAATTTTTCTGCTTAAAGCTGTATTCCAGTGCCTTTCTGTTTACTTTGCTTCTGTTTTTTTTCAAGTTCTTTGTTTCTATGTCAGACCCCACTAAGACATTAAGTTAAAGTTTATGAAATTCTAGCCTACCTGGGGACATTGACCTGTAGCTCAGAGTCATTGGAGTAGAGCTCCAATACTGACTTAATTTGATTGGCTCCCTCTCTAGCTATTCTGCTTCTACAACTTATTTTTTTCCAAACCCTCCCACCCTTTTTCTGTTGAGGTTTGAAAAAGGCTGTGTCTTTGGCTTCTGCCCCTTATAGTAATCTGATTTCCAAGTTCCTCCATCCCCTCTACCATTCTGTTGTCTGTTGTGTAAGATAATCAAGTACTTTACCACCCATTGTTTTTCATAGATCTATAATACTGAGTGCCCACCCAGCAAACCAGTATTGCTCTTGAGTAAGCCTCCTTTACTACAGATTGTTTCCTGCTCATTTCCCCCAGAGTTTCCATCTGCTTGGCACCCTTGGCCCACTCTGAGAGGGTCTTGAATTAATCTTGCTCCATTCTTGGCAGATGAGAGATTTATTGTATTGTTTTGCATATTAGTCAACTGTTTTAGAGTGCTACTGTTTTATTTTTGCTCTTTCTGTTGATTTTGTACTTTAAATAATTTAAAAGGTCCCTAATACTTGAAATTACCTTATCCAGGTAGTTTGTTTAAGTTGATTTGTGGTAGCATTACACTCTCAAGCAATCCTTTTTGTGTTTTTACACCAAGAGGACTGGGGTAGTCTGTCTGTAGTCATTTTATTGGCCAGAGGGTTTAGAAAACAATTTCATGTGTTTTAAATGTCTGTATAAATGTGGTGAGTTTGTGTGCCACTGTTACTGGTGTCCTGTATAGACACAGACACTAGGAAACCAAATTCTCCTTATAAAACCACCACCAAAACTGTACTAGTAACTCAGTGGGTGAAAGAGCGTACAGCAACTACTTTGTGAATTGAGTAGCATAGAGCAGCTGGTGTGCACATTGAGGAGCATTGCCCTTGCATTTAAAATTATACAGCTTAGTCTAGTCTCTAGCTCCAAAAGCACCATTAATCAGCATATTACTAACCCCCTTGTGCGTTGCGCCCTTGACAATCACCCAATAAAGGATCTGACATCATGGATATTCACTTTTCCAATTTCTCCACAGCCAGTTTGGTGGATATAGGTATTCTAAGACAATGTAACAATTGTCTAGTGTTCACTGGCAACCATTTAATCCTCAAAGAAACAAATACAGTATGTGAGAGATGTATATACATAATGTCTCTGGAGGGAAAACTCTCGTGTACATACTCTCATAATAACAATTTGGTTGTTATAAACAAACATGCTACACTCACCACACATAGTATGCTTCTCACATATAGACCTACTTATTCTATGGCACTTAAATGCAGTCTTCCCAAACCCAAAGACATCCCAGACATTCCACCTTCAAAACTATCCTCTGTAAATGCAAAAGCAGTAAACAGAAACAACACAACACAGCATCTACAGCCACACCCAGTGGAGCCTCAACTCCTCAACTACCAAGCCCATTAGTTAAGCCAGCATACTACCCAGGACTCTAGACATAGGGGACTCCATTGTATTACATACTGCTGTCCCATTCACCAGGTTGAACAAAGAGAAAATAACAGTTAGTTGCTCACTGGGGCCAGGATCAGCTGCTTTACACATGTACTCAAGTCACTGCACCACAGAAATCAGTATGATTCATTTATAGGCCATGTAGGTGTAAATGACCTGAGATATACGGCCCTAGACTATATGAAGAGAGACATTACGGAGTTCTTGCACAATGTGTCACAGGCTGGTATGTGCCTAGCATTGAGCAGCATTCTACCTTAATGAATGTGACACCATAATACAAAGAAAAGACAACTAGCTTTAATAATTGGCTTAGTTTTTGATGTCATTCTAGGGGGATACAATATTTGTCACCATGGAGGGTCATGGTTAATAAACCATGTTGTTTTGCCAAGGATAGTCAGTACCTGTCCCTGCTAAGCTTTTGAACAGTGGCTAAAATGTTGTTCTCCTCCATACAGACTTTCTTAGACAATGCCAAATTGACAAACCTTCCAACACAGCAAAATCTACTCAAGTAAATCTAAAGTTATTACTGCTCAATGCCAGGAGTCTAAACAAAAAGTTCTAGTCCCTCCAAGCTCTCCTTACCTTGAAGAATGCGGACATCTGTGCAGCTATTGAGACATTGTTTAAAGCCACAGAGAATACTCTTGCAGTGCAAGGCTTCAGTGCCTTCCACATGTTTAGACCAGCATCTGCACAGACAGGGGTTATAGGGAGAGGTGTCTCAATCTACAGCAATAAAAAACACACCTCCAGGTTGGTTAAACAGGATGACACACTGGGGGAGTTCCTCCATGTCTAGATTACCACAGGCAAAGTCCCATACCATATCCTAGCAAGCTTTAGGTCACCCTCTATGTCCTATGAAACCCATAACTCATATTTAGACCTGTTGGGGACACTCACCATTCAACCACAAACTATACTCATGGGGGACTTTAATTATCCTTCCATAAATTGTGAATACTATACAAAAAAAAAGTTTGCAGGTGCAAAGATTCCTAGACATTGTAAACACAAACACTGAACACCCTGGTCTAGTTAGTGCATATGCCTACTACAGGTGGAAACATTTTTGACCTTGTATCACAAATATGGGAGAACTCTGCACCTCCACACCCATGTTATGTCTTCTCTGGTAAGGTCCAACTACAAAGCAGTCTCCTTTGAAATAAGAATTATTTTTGTAACCCCCAGCAAACTCTGTAACAGTTAAAAACTAGTCCAAGGCAAACTATGTTTTATGAAGTGATAACCTGTCAAAATCGCAAGCTTCTACAAACACAGATAACAATGACTGCATAGAGGCTGCTCTGCCTACCAGAAGTAATTCCAAAACTAACTCAAAAAAACAAACCGCCCTGGCTGAATTCAAAATTAAACAAGTTGTACAGCAAAAGAAAAAAGTCATGGGTAAAATTAGACATGTAACACCAAAAAAGATAAAAAACTCTCTCATCACAGTGAATAGACAACTAAGATGACTAATTAAATCCAGCAAAGCAAATGCTGTGGTAAAGACCGTGTTCTTTATCTATGTCCAAAACCTCAAAGGCAACACACAACAGAGTGCCAGACTGTAAGTAAATGGAGTCATGGAACCAGGAGATATTGCATATCTGCTGGCTGACAAATTCAGCTCCAATTTTACCTCCCTCTCATTTCCAGCAGCCCTCCAGGAAATACCAAGAATACAGAGTTGATGGAGTCCAAGAATATCCCAGTACACCTCCTAAATAGCTTGAAATATGACCTATCAGACCACTGGAGCCACTATTCAGGCTTAGCCCCTGCACAGGCCTCATACCATATGAATAGATGACTGCAACAGTCAACCCTCTTCACAGAGGTGGACCATAATTGGATCCCCAGAACTACTATCCCATTAGTCTGACTGGTTTCACACGCAAAGCCATTGAAATAATTATCGTGAAAATTAATAACAATGTCATAAGAAACCTTCAGATACTGGACTCAACCCAGTTTGATTTTGTGAAAGACAGGTCATGCCTACTGAATCTGGTGGACTTCTTTGAGAGGGTCACCAAGCCAGTGGATAAGGGCAAAATGGTGCATACTGCCTACATTGACCTAGAAAAGGCATTTGATACCCCACTTGGACATTGCAAACAAACTCACCAAATTAGACATAAATCCCTATGCAACTCACTGGATAACCACCTGGCTCACAGACAGAATCCAGGAAGCCTCTTTAGCACCTGTTTGTCAGAAGTTAAGGCCAATGTCAAGAATCTCTGGCTTACCAAGTTTGCAGATGATTGCAAGCTAGCAGCAAACATAGAAACCCCCAAAGATACTAATATCTTACAGGAAGGTCTGACACAAACAAATGACTGGTGCCAAAGCCATAGCTTAAAACTCAATGGTAAGAAATGCATAACAGTACTTTCTGGGAAGTCAGAGACCCAGGGAAACTACCTTATTGATAAAACACCCCTAAAAGTAGACAAAGTAGTCAGGAATTTGGGGACTCATGTAGATAGTAACATGGCTTCTGAGCAATATGTGCCTAAGGTAGTAAGAAAATCATTCTGTCACTCAACCTATACGTAAGGGCATGGTATCTAGGTCCAGGGAAGTTATTGTGCCACTGTACTCAGCACACATCAAACCCATCAGTGAGTATAACACCCTTATCACTAGGTACCTGACCAGGCACATGCAACAACTGGAACATTCACAGAGGTTCTCCACAAAAAGAATACAGGGCATAAACACAAAGTCCTAGACAGATCGACTCAAAGCACTGTCTCTATACTCTGTTTCCTAGAGACTACTGAGAGGCAATTTATGCTTGGCATACAAGTCATCCTTGGATCCCGCTCTGTTGGACCATTTGCATATCAGCAAATAAACATTACAATTACTAGATCGAAAAATTTAAACTTTGCTTGTGACTTAAAATGACATGTTGGAGGGACAGTTATGTATCTAAGAGAATCCCATTGTCTGAATATGCTTCCCATCCATGTGAAGTGGATCCCTTTCCTAACCCTATTCAAGCACAACCTGGATCAGTGTATCAGAAATTAGAAATTCACCTCGGCCTGACACTTATGTCTCTAATGGACAGAGGCAGCCGTTAAATCATACGCTAACTAACATACATCCCTTAAAATAAACTCCAAGCTACAACAACTTGTGGGGTACATTTGGGTTGCATGGCTAGGCTTATAAAGCCCCCAGTGGTCATTAGCCTAATATACACCTGTGAACTGTGCTATTTCAAAAGCAAGTATTATAGAACCATATATCTAAATACAGTAAAACAGGTTAAACATGATAAGTAACTAAGCACAGATCTATAACATAAAGATATGGATTAACATAAAACAAACTGTAGTGATCATTATATAGAGCCTGGCTTGCTTCAAAATATTATACAGAGCTATTTTACAAAGAAAATGCCACAATATCTAAGATAGAGCCAGGAAAAAACTTATAATATAGGAAAATGTGTATACATTTACATTATACATTTTATGCAGTATTGCAAGCAGAGAAATGATAGAAGTATTTACAGAATGACCAATCTTTTAAAATTCTAGAATAATAGAATTGTAACCATTTAGCCTCTAAAATACATTCAGAACATAATATTCTTGTTGCTAAGGCTGTTGCTGTGTCATGTGATCCCAAGGCAGCAACAGAGAATTAAACCAAGGACTCTAAGAGAATGAGAGGTACTTTTTTTTTTTTGAATCAGTCATTTTTTTCATTTTTAATAGCTCACTAAGCTAAAAACAATTTTTACCCATTTTCAGTTGTAATCAAGGAGGCAAATTTTATAATGGGATATCAATAAAAACCTTAAAAAAAACAGCAAGAAAGTAGCAGAGATTAGATAGATTATATTTATATAGATATATAATGGACAAGTGTAGAGTAATCCAGCATGATTACAATGTTATCCTGCAAACCTTTGAGAAAACAGCATGAACATTTATATTTTATATTACTAGAAATTATTCTGATGCATCATTTGGAATATGCAGAAGATGAATGAGTATATATATATATATATATATATATATATATATATATATATATATATATATATATATATATACTTTTTTTTCATTTCTGGTACTCTTTGTTTCCGCTACTTCTGTTGTAGAATAACACTGCACAGTCCTTGAAATACCAGTTTTCTTTATAATTATCATAAGTGGCTTGATCTGATTACATGACTTTTTCTTAGTTAAATAGTGTGCAATAACTGGATATTATCGGAATCATTGCTATTCTTGACCTCTGTCATGTAGCTTACTGATATGCAAATTGTATTCAGTATATATACTTTATTGCTGACCTCATGCTTTAGCTGATATAATGCCGCATGAGATATGCGTTGCATATTCCACCCTTACCATCCTAAAATAGCTTTCACAGTCTTCCATAGACACTCCATATGCTCAATCATTATCATCTTTTGGAAAAAGTTCTGTTTGTTACCATCATATGTTCGACATCAATAGTCATAGTAATGTTGAAGCACTTAGCTTACTTTGATATATTGTAGAAAGCAGGTAACAATTTTAAATAAACCAGAGTTTAGTTACTTTCATATATTGTAGAAAGCAGGTAATTTTAAATAAACAAGAGTTTTTCAGAAAAAAACTTTGGAAAAATATAATTACATCATTCCTTAGGATATTTTAGATTATTTTATTACTTATAACTAACTACATATATTGAATTATTCCTGCTTTACGTATGTCTCCAAGTGTGTATGTGTGTGCATCATGTTGAGTGCTGTTTCTGCAGCTATTTATTTTTTCCTTTGGCTGAACCATATTTAGAAGTTATAGTGCAGCACTGTGCGAGGAAAACCCCAATATAAATTGCTTTTTGGGATTCATCAAATGTTGTTGTATAGGTAAATTAGGTATATGCCAATGATAAGTGGTGGTGGAAACACCACAGATAGAGAAGTAGTAACAATAATTAATGTGCAGTGAACCAGAGCAGCCATAGTGTATGTCATACATGAGCCAATTGAGTTCATACTCAAAGACAGCCACTGCAGAAAAAAAAAACATTGTCAGAATATAGAAGAAATGCATAACAGCATTTTGCACAATCTCCAGCAGCTGGCAATATAAAATGGCAATGCACATGTGCTTGCAGTTGGTGAAACCTTAGAGAAAAATCCAAAATACCAGAGCCACATGCTTACAGAGAGGGCAAAGTTACACAATTGATAGATCACATGGGTGTATTATCCAAGCAATCTAGAATTAACATTATCTTGTAGAGGTAAATGAAACATTAAACGTGTGACAGGTGACACCGAGTTACCACAGCAGCATATACCTAAGCATTGAACCATTGAAAAATATTCAGACACATGCAGCATTCAACAGTTTTACTAAACTGCATTTGCCATATAGGCACATCCTTTAAAATAGTAAACACTGCTGGCATGTAACAGGTTACAGGTAAAAATACCAACATGCAGTATAAGATGTAAGGTTAGCATTGTGGCATGAGCACAAAATACATTTTCTGAGTGGAATGGAATAAGAAGGCAAGCCCCTACAAAAGAGTAAAGAAATCCACAGTACTATGGCTGTGAATTGATGCCAGCTGTTATGTACCACCTGCCTGAATAGCAATGGTGTAAGTTATTTTGATCCTGGGGTAACAGGATATACTGCTAATGCTGCTCTACCTAAGGAAGTATGAAAACAGATTGCTCAAAGAGCAACATACACCCTTTAATAACATACTCAGCAGTTAAGATCTGGCAACAAATGCCAGTGAGGTTTACCAAAGATAGACATGCAATTTTTTGTAATATAGGCAGCTATCAGCATGTGCTTGGCAGCTATAGTAATGTATGTTATGCAATAGGAGGTAGAGCAGTGGTAATTCACAAATTCCAGCAGTATATCATATGGAGGTTGTACCTACTTGGACAAATGGTGGTTGACACACAGTCAAAATGCTGAAACACATACTTTCCCTTGCTATATGCCCTCCTAGTCTTTGGCAGTATCCATAGCACATGATTGTGCCAACAGCCCCACATGTCAGACACTGTGTGGAAGTGGTATGCTGTCCAGGCATACAGAGCTGGATATCTCCATGCAGATGAGGAATGTGAGTATCCCCTGAACACATAGGTTCACAGGTTACTCTACATATTATAACAGTGGGTAATTCAAAACTGCTGTGATAGATGTAACTCATCTATAAGATTACAGGAATCATACTCATAACTGTGAATAGGAAGATGCCCCATTCCCCTCATGTACATGAGCTGATTCTCCACTGTCTGCCTCTGAGCTGAAAATCTAGGAAAAACAAATGGGAAACACATTAGCTAAGTGTACTACCAGGGCTCATTTAACTGTATGGGAAATAATAGGACAGTAGCATACCCTACATATTTACTATACATCTCAGGAACACTGTCTCTGGTCTCTTTTTAGTTAAGAAGGTCAAAATGGCACCTCCCCAGGTCACTATAGTGATGCTGAGCTGCTCACCAGAGCTGCTGATGCCAGTAGCAGCTGTTACTGCTCAGGGAAGTCTGTGCCAGATATCTACTTTATTTGGTGACCATCAAAAGAGTTCCCTCTGATGCACTCCCTGTGGTTTCTGTCCATAAATTTCAGAAATATTTTATTTTCTTTCATGCACCATCTGGGAGCCCTGCCACCCTTAGTGCCTTCAGAAACTATTGCCATGTAGCAGGTCACAGTCATACAGTTTTCTACTGCTGGCATGTGACACGAATCTTCACACACCTTGTTATTGCAAACAGTCGTAATACTACCAATGTCCTTCATGGATGCATCTGCAGTCATAACAAGTGGGTTGTCCTGTCGTCAGGCAGCCCTTCAGTCGGCCGGATTCCAAAGTCCGGGTCCGGCTTCGGCTGATGTCGCACTTCACCCGACGTCATCTCTGTTGGTCTTCGGGTATAAAGGCATCAGCCGACGCCATTTTCCCCAGTCTTTCTTGCCGCGTGGCGCCCGAAGCAGAAGCTGTTCGCAAGTGCCGGTCGGTTGGATCCAGAGATTACTTCTACCGAATACTACTTGAAGACTTCTAAAGCTAAGTACCCGTTGGGGACCCTTTCTTGCCTCAGCCGATGTCAGAAAAAGTTAATAATTGTTTAACCTGTGGGAAACAAATACCTCATAAAGATTTCCACTCTTACTGTCTGCCTTGTTTAGGCCCAGCCCACGCCGTAGCAGCCTGTTCGGCCTGTGCTTCTTTCAACCGGCGAGCGGCTTAGGCGTCGGTCGGAGTTTGCAGAACAGTTTTTCGGTTCTGAATTTGCGTACATTATGCCGTCGGATCCTCCGACTACCCAATCTGCCAAAAAACGCAAAGATAAAGACCGACATTCGCGGTCCGCGGTTTCGGCTGAAACCATGGTTAAGCAAACCGCGAGTGTCTCGGTTTCGGCCGAAACCGAGAAAACTGATCAAAGTACAGCTCAATCTATCTCTACAACTGAGGCCCCTGCTACCACTCTTGAATCGGCCTCAGAAATTTTATCCACTACGGTGGTTGCCACTGACTTATCAGACACCATTCCCTTGGATGTCTCTACCCCTGCGTGGTGCTGCTAGGCCCCCAGCAGCCATGTCCATTAAGGCCTTCGCCAGGGCTAAAGCAGCCAAGACTACTAAAACAGTGCCTGTTAAACCCCCCACTACCAGGCCCTCTTCTAGTTCTCAAATGCTTACTTTGGCAGAAGATTTAATTTCATTAATTAGAGGATCTCAATCTCACCCAGACAGGGCCTCTCAGCCCCAGAGAAGAGACCTAGGGCAGAGCCCCTGAGCCAGTGTCCTCTGATGATTCTGCTGATGAATCAGACATAACTGACCAGCCAGAGGCTCCTTTCTCCAATTTTGAAGATTCTGATGCTGAAGAATCCATTCCAGCTGCTTCCCCACCAGAAGAATTCTCCTTTGGGGAAACCTTACATGCCATGCGAGAGCAGTTCCAATGGCAGCAACAGGATTTTTCAGACTCCAGAAAAAACTTAGGACCTTTCTGCACCTTCCACAGCACAGGCCCTTAGCTATACCTCCTGTTCTCTCTGTGGTGGATGATGCTTTCAATGATGTCTGCTCCGCTCCAGATTCTTTACCCCAGCCCCTGCCAAACCAGACAGATTTTACAGGGTACCAGATACTCATCACCACCTTTACAAGGCCCCACTTGCAGACCCGAAACTATATCCCAGGGTCCCAAGGCAGTAACATGACCATAGCTAAAACCCTATTCCTTCTGAAAGGGAAGCAAGGTCATTAGACAGATGGGGTAAAAAGGTCTACACTTCAGCTACTCTCTCAGCTAGAGCTTTAAACTGTCAGTTTCACATGATACAATACCAAGAGTTTATGCTTGATCAGTTAACTAAAAAGCTAACCACTGATGAATCTCTTGATAAGAAATATGTATTAGAAATGGTAAATAACATACAACAGGTTAGTAACCATTCCTTAAAATGTGGCTATGATGCACTGGAGGCTTCATTTAGATCAGCCATGACTGGCACAGTGATAAGAAGGCATGCATGGCTAAAGGAGCAAGCTTTACGGATCATGTTAAAGCTAAGTTGCTAGATGCTCCTATGGATAAGACAAGTTTGTTTGGTACACCTGCCCAGCAGGTTATGAAGAAAATGGAAGAAAAGGCAAAATCTGTTCAAACGGTTAAAGATTTCTTGCAGGTTCAACCCCAAGGTTTAGCAGGAACTGGCCTGCCAAAAATTGGTCCTTTCCTGACTCCACAAGATCTCAAATGGGCAGGAATAGACGTTCCAGAGGCAGAAACCAATCCAGAGGAGGTGCCTACAGAGGGCGACAGTGGCAAGGTAACAACAGAGGCACAGACACAACCACTGCCACTACATCAACACAACCACAGTGACTTAACCCTAAATCCGCCTACCAGGGAACAAATAGCAGCTCCTCTAGGCGGAAAGTTAACCTTATTTTCAAAGAACTGGCACTACATAACAAAAGACAAGTGGATTTTACAAACCATAGATCAAGGTTACGGTTCCACTTCCACACTTTACCAGTCAAAGAGGAATGCCAAATCTACCTCCAAATCAAAAACAGAGGCTCTACAACAGATAATGGAGTTAGCAAACATGAGAGCTGTGGAAAGAGTGCCAACAGCAGAGCAAGGAAAGGGTTCTACTCCAGACTATTCCTAGTTCCAAGAAAGGAAAAAGTTGGAGACCAATTCTCGACCTGTCCACCTTAAATACATACATCATTGTCCCAAAATTCAAAATGCTGACCCTACAGCAACTTCTTCCCATGCTGGGCAAGGAGTGTTGGCTGGTAACTCTAGATCTCAAGGAGGCATACCTGCACGTCCCCATTCGACCAATCTGCAGAAGATACCTCAGATTTCTTGCAGGATCAGAGCACTATCAATTCTCAGCATTGCCCTTTGGCTTATCTACTGCGCCCAGAGTATTCACAAAATGCCTGGCATCAGTAATCGCCCATTGCAGACTACAGGAATTCAAATTTACCCATACCTGGACGACTGCCTGCTACAAGGGGACAACAAAAGCAAGCTGACAACAGATTTACAAAGGGTCATTTACTTGCTACAAGCACTGGGATACACAGTCAATTTACAAAAGTCAAGGCTGATACCATCCCAAACAAGGACATTCTTGGCGAATTGGACACAGTAAAACAAATGGCATTCCTAACTACAGAAAAACAAAAGAACTACCTCTTTACTTCTTGGCACTAACAAAACTGAACAAGTTAACAGCAAGAAAAGTACTGCAGGCCTTGGGCTTCATGGCATCATGCATAATCTTGGTCCCATTTGCCAGACTACATATGAGAAAACTACAGTGGTACCTAAAGAATTTATGGTCCCAACACAGACACAGCCTAGAAACAGAAATCCCACTAATTCCATGCTTAAAACAGGAGTTCCTATGGTGGGCTCAGGCATGCCAGTCAAACCCAGGCCTACCCTTTCGCAGATGTCAAGCAAGCCAGACCATCACAACAGACGCTTCAGACCTAGGATGGGGGGCCCACATGCTGGACAAATGCGTGCAAGGATTGTGGACACAGGATCAACTTCACCTGCACATCAACCTAAAAGAAATGCTGGCGGTAAAACTGGCAATCCAAAAGTTCAGACCATTTCTCAAAGAGGGCCAGTTGATGATAAGGACAGACAACACCACAGTCATGTGGTACATCAACAAACAGGGAGGCACTCATTCATACCCCCTATGCAGAATGACTTTGGAACTATGGACCCTGGCACTCAGCTACAACATCCAGTTACAAGCAATATTTGTACCGGGAAAAGAAAATACTCTAGCAGACATATTAAGCAGAACCACATCGGATGCCCACGAATGGAAGCTGCACCCGGACATCTTCAAGACCATCTCAAAGAAATGGGGAATGCCTCAGATAGATCTATTCGCATCACCTCTCAATCACCAGCTCAAAAAATTCTGCACAAGGACATTCCACCCACTAGCATGGAAAGTGGATTCGCTCTCCTTCAGCTGGAAAGGCCTAACAGCATATGCATTCCCACCTCTTCCCTTGATACACAAAGTACTACTAAAAATCAAGGAAGAACGTCCAAGGATAATCCTGATAGCTCCAAACTGGCCAAGACAACACTGGTACCCACTGCTGAGGAGCATGTCTCGGAACAATATGTGGCCAATACCCCTGATGCCTTTGATGTTAACTCAGAACAACTACAGCATCATACATCCAAACCTAAAAACGTTGCAACTGACTGCATGGAACATCGCATAGCAACAGCTAATCCAGAACTCTCCCAAAGAGTTAAAGACATTATTCTTGAAGCAAGCAGACCTTCAACAAGAAGGAACTATGCTGGAAAATGGAAAAGGTTTGTCATTTGGAGTACTGAAAGAGGAAAAGATGTGTCAAACATAGATATGCCTAACATTCTGGAGTATCTGGCCGAACTTCTTCATTCAGGCCTGTCCTACTCCTCCATCAAGATACATGCATCAGCTATTTCAGCAGAATACAGCTTTGATCCACCTGTTTTTTCGCACCCTTTGCTCAGGCAGTTCCTCAGAGGAATCAAAAATGTAAAACCTCCAAGGAAACCACCATTACCAGCTTGGGACTTAAACTTTGTGCTAGAAAAGTTGACACTATCACCCTTTGAACCAGCAGCAACAGCAGACCTACAACACCTGTCATGGAAAACTGCTTTCCTACTGGCAATTACTTCAGCAAGGAGGGTTTCAGAACTACAGGCCTTAATGGCAGTGCAACCCTTCCTAATCTTCCACCAAGATAGAGTGTCCATGAGGACTAATCCTACATTTATGCCTAAGGTGGTATCCAGAGTGTCTTTAAACCAGGCAATCCACCTACCTACCTTCTTTCCCAACCCACAAAACAGAGGGAAAGAATACTGCATACCTTGGATGTACATAGACAGCTACGCTACTACTTGGACAGAACAAAAAGTAGCAGAAAGACTGACCAACTTTTTGTAGCCTATGCAACAGGAAGGGAAGGAAAAGCTATTTCCAAACAGACAATCTCCAAATGGATAGGAAATTGCATACGATTCTGTTACTCCTTCCATGGAAAACCAATTCCACAGAACATAAGACCTCATTCTACAAGGGCAACAGCCACTACCACAGCCTTCTTACGAGGAGTGGCAACCAAAGACATTATTGAGGCGGCTACTTGGACCTCCGTGCATACATTTGCCAAGCATTATAATTTGCCTCTATATTCCAGATCCCGAGCAGGGTTTGCCACTGCTGTACTGCAAGGGATCCTAAACACACCATAATCTACTTTTATCCTCCTCCCTAGTTGGCTATGGTATTCTACCCACTTGTTATGACTGCAGATGCATCCATGAAGGACATAGTACAGTTTTGTACCTACCATAAATGTAGATGTCCGAACTGGATAGCATCTGCAGTCAGATTACCTCCCTCCTTCCCTCTGTGGTACTCCTAGGGTGTTTACCCTCCTAATAGCTAGCTGGTGGGGAGTCTTTTATGGTGTATTTGTTTGTATATATGTACATACATGCTTATTTTTGTGTTTACCTCTATCTTTTTGGAAACATTGGCATCTATCCAAATTTTAGCCTTCAAGAGGGCTACTGGCATCTGGGGCAAGAAACACTGAGGAAAATGGCGTCGGCTGATGCCTTTATACCCGAAGACCAACAGAGATGACGTCGGGTGAAGTGCGACATCAGCCGAAGCCGGACCCGGACTTTGGAATCCGGCCGACTGAAGGGCTGCCTGACGACAGGACAACCCACTTGTTATGACTGCAGATGCTATCCAGTTCGGACATCTACATTTATGGTAGGTACAAAACTGTACTTTGTAAGATGCGAAAAAATACAATGTGTCAGACTGTTAGGATATGAACAATGGCATGCAGTGACTCTGTAAGTAGCACAATGTCAACATGTTTTTGTTTCTGCACTCTAATGCATGTGCAGGCCATAAGATGACTATATTTTTCCTCACATCCTCGACTAGACAAAAACCCATCCACACATGCCAAAAGCACTTCGCAGGTACTAGTCTGAGTGCATGATGTTGAAGGAGATTCCTAATGGATTATAAGTAAAGTGCAGGAAGATAAAAGTGCAGGTTAGGATTATTTGCTCTAAACAGGCTCGTTAGCAGAATGATTTTGCTAAAGAGCCTCAAAATTGTAATGTAAAGACAGACATAGGTACTATCATGCTCACCTCACTATTGAAGATTGCCATACAGCAACCTTTAGAGCTACTGCTCACTAGAGGAAGCTAAAAGTCTGCAAACTATACAAGCAGTCAGATGAGGCAAGTGATTGAAGGCTAGTATTATTGTTTTGTATAGTACAAATTCTGTACTTGTGTGCTGTTTGCTTCACTGCTTGACACTGTGTTGATGCAGGGGGTTGAGTTAATGGTGCATACTGTCTTGGTAATGTGAATAGAGGCAGGAATTTATGCCATGTCCGGAAAAGTGGAGGTGAGATAATGCAGTAATTTATCTACCAAAGAGTGAGTTGCGGTAGCCTTTGTAGTATGTGGTAGGCATAGGCACAGCTGTATGCCGGAGACACTGTGTGTTCCAATTACTGTTGATATGCGTGTCTTGGCAGGTGTTTTGCTTGATGTTAACTTCAATATGCTGCTGTGTATGCTGTGGTGTACTATAAGGGCTTGTTACATCTTCCTTTAAGTACCCCGTGCTTGTCTGATGGGGGTACTGGCTGTAAGTCTACTGGTATGAGAAGAGTGGTGGGGGTCGCTTGTCAAGTGTGCAGGGAGTGGACCTTGTAACTTTACATTCCTTCATGGCATGACTGTGGGACTGGTGTGTCCATGTGCCTTTTACAATTGCCTCTTCCTCCTATGGACTACAGATGTGAGGGAAGAGTGTGTGTGAATTAGTAGTTGAAGGGTGGTAGGGCCAACAATAACATTGAATAAGTCTGCTGCACTGCTATGGCTCCACTGGGATATACAGCAAATACACCTCTCTTACCTGCTTCTGGGATCACATTATGGGAGGTTTATTCTAAGACCTCTGCAGCATTTCTGACAATCTTTTGTCATAAATTGTTACAAGGGTATTTTAAATCTGCAATGTGATTGTCATGGTGGGGGTATGCCTCCAGCTATACCCACAAATAGGGACATATGTGAATAATAGTAGGTAATTGCATTCACATCCTGAGGGATGTACTGACAAAGGCCCCAGCCTACCTTTAGTCTGGGCATACACTACTCCTCTCTGGGATTCTATATTACTTAAGTGTGTTGTGGGGGTAGACATACTGTCAATGACAACTACAGTGTATGTCATTGTCAGGGAGGTTGTTAAACATCGGCATTTAAATGGGCCTGTAGTACTTGCACAGTTCTAAGGCATAACACAATGCATTTTACCATATGTTTAACCCTCCAGAATTTACAGTGAGGCAGTATATTTACCAGTGATGCCCATAGACATGCAGAAGACCTAAGGTGTCTCAGACATGATAGTTTTTCCACAAGGGGTCCTGTTCAGAGTAATGTGGCCCCTTGCTCCATGTCAGAATAACACACAGAAGCATAAGATAAGATAAGAAAACATAAGATAAGATAAGATAAGATAAGATAACATAACATAACACACCTATCACCACTACACAGATGACAAATGTACATGTGGGTAGGCCCACATCATGGATAGCACATAAAAGGGCTCTTGCCAATACTTGCCAGTCTCATGTGTTGCTGAATAGGGGGTATAGTGGGTATGAAAGGCCACCAGCTTAAATGTATATTTGTTTGATATCAGGTTGTCATGCCTGAAGGAGACTATCACTACAAAAGTAAATTCTCCCAGGCAGAGAGACATTGTAGGGAGTATGTATGCTAAAGATGCTCCTTTGAAGCTGCCTGTTATGGCCACCACTCTTCCCATGGCTGTTTCTCTTCTCCCTCTGGTGGAGAAGCCCACTGCAGGAGGGGGGAGGTCACGGTTTAAGACCAATAGTGACATCACCTCCACACCACCATCCAGTGGTGAGGGCACTGTGGACATTACAGATACAGACACAAAGTGTTCATGCTGAAACCACCTGCAGCACATCCTGCTATTTGCTCTGTATTCTCTGTGCATGTTGTGGCTCATGCCTGCGGCCTTCTCAGAAGAAGGTGTTCCCTTGGACAAGGATTTATGTGATCAGCAAACAGATCTCCTGTGGGTAAAGACATATCCATCAATCCCTGGCACAGTGCTACATCATTTGCTGGAGCTGAGTCCATGTACACATACATACATCAGCACCAACTACCATGGTCCATCACAAAGCATTGCAAATATCACCCCCTCACAGCCCACTCTACTCAGGTCCTGACACTCACCCATCTATGGCTCACACAGTCCAATGCAGCATTAACCCCCCCCAACACACACACACACACACACACACACACACACACACACACACACACACACACACACACACACACACGCATGCATACATGCACATTGCCTGTTGTTGGCACTTGCCACTGTGGCCCTCCCCACTTGTGCATATGATGACAACTGTGCCTTGCCCTCTGTGTTGTGTTACTTGGGTATCCTGTGTCTAATACACATTGTGGCCAGCCCATGCATGGTATAGCACAGCCTATATGCAATATATCATTCCTCAGTTTACTGTTATATGTTTTATTTATTCTAGTTCACAGTTATGAACCAGATGCTGCCTTTTAACTAGTGCCACAGTGTACTACACCTACTTCCACCTTTCATAGTCATTCTGTGCAGCCAGCTCCTCCACAGTCTCATCCAGCACATCCTCTGTTGCTGCATCCAGGACATCCTTAATGTCTTTCCCTTGTAGTATTTGTTTGTGGAGCAACATGTTCTGCAATATTTCATACACTGGAAAAATTTTAATGTATATTCCAGAGTCATACTGCAGTGCACCATCAATGACATCTAGACAGCAGGTGCTTACCTTTATCAGTCCAAACACATGTTCAACAGTAATTCAGGTCTTTTTTTCTAAGATGGCTGCATACTAATCTATCAGCTCTCCCAGTGTGAATTAGTAAATTGAAAGACAAGGGCCAGGAACTCTGTCACTTTTAGTAAAATTCAGTTACTGGCTAGTAACTATGTTACTTGGATGCCAGCAGAAAAAAAACTAAGAGAGCCTGAAAGAACATCAACTAGAAAAGGTTAAGAGAAAATACTGACTGGGAAGAATTATGCAGCTGTTCAGCAAAAAAACAGTCCAAGCTCTAGCTTTAGTGCGAGACATGGCTTCCAGTAATCTAGAGGAAAAAATAAGTCAAATGTGCTCAGAGCTGATTAAAATAAACAAAACAATGAAGGAGCGTATATCAATTCAAACAACAAAATGAGAAAAAATGGAAGACGCTTTAAAGAGGTATTCAGATGAGTTGATAAAACTGTAAAAATCAGAGGCCAAAATGGAGAAAAGGCTGGCCGAGTATGAGACTGCTCAAGAAGAGATGTTTCAAAAAATGGTAGTGTTAGAGGACACAGCAGGTATGGAAATATGAGATTTTCTGTGTACCAGAGAAATTAGAAGAAACAGACTTGTATTAATTTTATGAAGGCACAAATAAGCAACGGGACTGGCATTCTATACCAGGAACTGCTTATCGAAAGGGAACACCATGTATATTCTCCAAATCTGGCCATGAGAAAACAGCCAAGACCTGTATTGGTAAAGACGAATACCTACCGGCAGAAAGATTTGATCCTGACAAAATTGTGGCAAAAGGGCAAAGTATTAAGAGTTGGAGACAGCAGAATGTTTGTGGAAAATGATTATCCACTGTACATCAGGCAGAACAGAATCAAATTTATTCCAGCAAACAGGAAATGTTCAAATATGTGAGATTCAAGCTGCTATACAGAGCTGTCTTCAGAATATTTTTTTCCAGGAGGATCAAAGTCATTTTTGATGCAGAATAGGCTAAGGAGGAAATACAAAAGTTTGTCCAACAAAAAGTGAGCCAAGCAGAAGAGAACTCTGCTTCTTCTGATAATAAAGCACACAGAGAGACTTTGCCAGTAAAACCTTTCCTGTGTTTTTAAACCAAAAACATTTTTATTAAATTGTTATGACATAGGCAATCTTACATTTACATAAATGAAAATAAACCATACCGACACAATCTCAGTTGCAAGCATTATATATTACAAGCCATGCTGATACAACTGTAGCTGCAAACATTATACCTCAGTTATGTCAGTCAGCTTTACATAGCTCATTCAGTTCCTGCCTTCTTTTAAACCTCATTCCTCCTTTGCATGTATTCATCCTACAATTCCCATTTTTTCCCTATGTAATTTGCTCCTACCCTTTTCTAAAGATCTCAGTTCCAGTTGTTTTATCTCTGTTACTATTTTCACTACTTCTAGTAAAGTTGGTTTAGACTTTGATTTAAATTTTCTAGTAATTGCTTTTTTGACAGCCATCATAATGAGACTCAGCAAGGCCTTACCATGCCTAGGCAATTCCGATTCTGTGTCATCACTCAAATAATAATTTCGTTAGTTACACCAATTTGCTCACCCAGCACCTCTAACAGAGTAGTCTGCAGGGAATATTTAAAGTCTGCCAATTCATTACACTTCCAGAAAATATGTTCCTAGTTATCTCTTTCTTCCCCATCACACCTCCAACATTTGCTGTCTACCTGAGGAAAAATTCTTTGGAGTCTACTTGGGATATAAAAATACGTATGTAAACACTTCCAAGCAAAGGTCCTAAATCTTCTAGACTTCATTGCATATTAGCGAGACATGCATATAGCCCCTCATTATTTCTTTGTGAATTGCTTATCCAGTCTCTCTTCCCAATCCTTTCTAACCTTCTCTGATTGATTCTTATAGTTATCATGCAATATTTTAAATGCTCTACTAATTATTCATTTCTTAATGGAAACTTCTTTTCTAGATTCTACTAAAAACTTTACCAGTGCTGGTCTTTCATTTAGGACCCCCCCCCATTTCTTTCTCTTTGCCTATACTCTGATATCAGTCCTTGATAGGGAAGATAATCTCTAACCTGCAGTCCAAATAAGTTTTTGACATTTTACCATTCTATTACCATTCCCTGTCTAGTTATTTGCTCCCAATACCTTGGCTTCTTTGCCAGTTTTCTCCAATAAATTCCGGAGCCTGTTTCTTTTTGTCTGTATCCTTAATTGCAGTCATTCATATTGGCAGAATCTCCTTTCTCAATTCCCGTGTTGGCTTAGGTCTTAGAATACTTTCTGCTACTTTATGAATATAATATTCTGTATGAGATTATTGTTACTCCTTAAAGGTCTGCATCCAAAATTCCAGTCTCTCATTGTTTCTTGTGCTTCCCCTTGTGTCATCATCATCTATTTCCACTTTGAATTATAGTTTTCTGCTTGCGCTATGTATAGGAGCCTTAACTGTGTTGCTCTGAAATACCTCTTCAAATTGGGTAATCCCAATCTGCCCTGTTCTGTTGGACGAATCAGCTTATTCCACTTGACTCTTGCTGTCTTCCCCTCCCAGATAAAATCCTTCAGCTCTTTATTAATGGCTATCCACAACTTCTGCTTTGGTTGATGAAAATACGCCTGATGTGTGTATAAGACTAAAGGGACTAAAAACATTTTAACTGCTTGTATCTTCCTAGCAGTATCCATTCAAAAGAGCTTCAATTTTCTCAGTTTTCATATTATCTTTTGTTTAATATCTTCCCATATATCCTTAGCTGCCAAACTGGAATAATTTTTAATCCATACTCCTAAATGTTTCATTTTATCATGTCTCCAAAAGTATGGATTTTGCTGAACCAGTTTGTATGTGAGTACATAATTTACTGCTATTCCTTTGTTTTAGCTTCATTGATTTTGTTTCCTGAAAAAAATATGAAACTGTCTCAATATGTTCCACAGCACTGTAATGTTCCTTTCTGGTTTTGGCATGTATAAAATAATGTCATGTGCAAATAGAGCCAGCTTTTCTAGACTACCATACCAATTCTATTATTGAATTTCTGAGTCCCTTATTTTCTTTGTCAGTGGTTCTAAATATAATGTAAATAACAAAGGGGAGAGAGGATACCCATGCCTGGTTCCTCTGCTGAAGTAGAGAATATCAGAAAGGACCCAACCCACTTTAATTTTTTGCCTCCGATCCCTCATATATCCTCCTAATCAACCTTATAATCTTAGCAGGAAATGCAAATGTTTCCATTACCCTGCTCATAAAGTTGCAGCTTACTCTGTCAAATGTTTTCTGCACCTCAAGACCTGCCAACAACTGTGGTATTTTCTTACATTCTGCTTCCCTCTGGATCATCAGAGTTCTATTAATGTTGTCAAATGTTTGCCTGCCTTCCACAAAACCACATTGATCCATGTCTATCAATGTTGGCATCCCGTTTGCCATTCTTTTAGCCATTCTAGACATAAAAACTTTATAGTCATAGTTTAGTATTGAAATGGACCCGTATGAAGCTGGATCTGATGGATCTTTACCCTGTTTTGGTGTTACAGCTGATACTGCTTTCTTCCAGGATGTTGGTACTTCTCCTCCTCTTAAAATACCGTTAAACAAAACCTTCCATATCGTTATCAGTTTTCCCTCCTAGCTTCCAAACTTCCACAGGAATACCATATATTCCTAGGGACTTTCCTGTAGATTGGTGATACATCATCATTTTTATCCCATCTTCCCCTAGCCTAAGTGTTAGTAATTGAGCCTCATCTACCTATAACCTTGGCATATTTAATTCTTCCATAAATATTTCCATTTGTACATTTTCTTGATTTCAGTGTTTCTTTGCTGTATACAGACTTACAGAATTTCTGAAATATTTCTAATACTTCTACAGGATCTCTTGTTGCCTTCCTTGTTATAGGCTCCCTGAGCTTGGTGACAGCCCTTTCTACTTTCTATTGCCTGAGTCATTGTGCTAAAAGTTTTTATGCTCTAGAGTTGTTATCAAAAAACAGTTGCTTGACAGCAATCTTTCTAAACTCATGCATATTATTGAGGTAATCCCTTATTTTCTGTTTAGCATTCTGCAGTTGCTCCTCTTCTTGTTCTGTGGGATTCCCCCTGTTTTACAATAGTTTAACATTTGTCAGTCCATCTAAATAATTCTTACTTCTTAATCATATCTCCCTTTCTTTTATTTCCACCCTATTTGTAAATGCCACTTTAATTTCCCCCTACTCCCTAGCTATATTTTAGAAGATATTTCTATCTCCTCCAGTAGCGCCTGAATAATTTCCACTTCCCATTCCTTAAGCTCGTCTCTTTTCAACACATAGGTGGGAAAGTGCCAGTGTCTCATTTTTATAGTTATTATTAGCGCATGATCTGAAATAGTTACTGGGTGCATATCAAGACTTCCAATTAAATGCACATGTTCATGTGAAATGTAAATTCTGTCTATCCTAGCCCAGTTTTTGTATCTCGGGAAATAATATGCAAATTCACACTGAACTGCTAATACTGAATTTACATCTCCCATGCAAAATATTTTCATACATTTCTTCTAAAATCTACCCTCCTTTGTTATATTTTCCCTTCTGGCCCCCCCGACATATCTTCACAGTTGCAAACTAAATTCCAGTCCCCACTTGTAAGTAACATTCGTTGGTGAAAGCTGATTATTTCTCCTAGAAATTTCTTAAGCTCATTATTGCCGTTTTATGTGAAATATAAATACATGCCAGTGTAATCTTCCTCCCTCGCCAGTAGCCCCTTAGTACTACAAATCTACCAGTATTATCTTTTTTTATCCTGTTCTATCACTATTGTAGCTCCTCTTGCAATTAATAAGTATTCCTCATTTCCTTTGCCCAAGGAATTCCACTGAATAACCATTCTGAAAACCTTTCTGTATCAAATTCACATGTTGAGTTCTTTTGAAGTGTATCTCCTGTAGCATAGCTGTTTGCACTCTACATTTTTTAATATAGTTCACTACTCTTTCTGTTTTGTATGCTATGAGACCATTGACATTTAAAGACATTACAGAAAGCATCATCTTAAGTTATTATTCCTACCTTTTTTGTATAATAGCATTTTTGTTAAATGTCTAGTTCCAGCTTTTGTGTTACATGCATCACTATTTGACAGGTTGATCTTTTATGTAGTTGTTTCTTGTCATATCAATTTGAGCATATGTTACACCTTACAAAACTATTTGTTTTATTGAAAGCCCTCAAAAAAACAAACAAACAAAAAAAAACAAATACACCCCCAATAACCCCTAAAACCTATTAACTTAATGATAACACAGAAAACTATGTACATCTTCAAATATGGAAGTTTTACCCTCCTAATATAAACAAATGTTCCAAATGGACAGGCACACTCATAGACTTCAGTTAATCTTAAGGAAAGGTTACCCATGCTAAGGTGCATGGTGCACCCTGTGCTTCTACTAAGTGCGGTCTGGTTTTGTCTTATCTTTATTGCTCTCTCAGCTAGGAAACACTTGAATGCTATCAGAGATCATTATCTCCTAGTCATTTCTCTTTATCAGATTGTCTGCTAGAGACATGAGAATCAGATACAAAATTTCTAAGCATACATTTATTTACTAGAAAAAAAGCCTCATAATATTCAATTTTCATTTACTTGCTTTCTTTTAAAGCCTGTTACAAGATAAAGCTAAGGGCCTTAAGCCAATCATTCCCCTATGCAAGAATTAAAAAAAACACAAATTTTTCTTTTGTCATGCTCCTTTAACCATATTTTTCTTATTTGTTTTTACATTGCAGTGCCTACATTTCTTATAACTGAACAACGAAAGAGAGAAAGTGTTTTCTGAACATTAGTGACATGAAGTAGGGCATATGCTTTAGAGTCCCCCTACAAGTGTAACAAAGTCCAAAAAAGTGCAATGTTTCCAGTTTTGCTTGTTCTTTCATGTTTCACAAATATAATTATTGCGTTGTAATCCTACATTTTCCAATTTCCAAGTTAATGTTTTTATTCCTGTTCATCTCCATCTACCGAATCCTGTTTCTGCTTCATTTCCAATGTACTCTCAATTCTTCTAGTAAACTCTTTTGTTTTTTTTCATTCTGTCAAGTATTTACTGTTAAAACTTTGGAAAATATTTCACTGGCACAGTTTCTGTGTGTTCTTTATTACCAGAAGAACAAGAAGCAGAATCTCCTTATGTTTAACAGGTCACTTTTTGTTGGACAAACGTTTGTGTTTCTTCCTTAGCATGTACTTCATCAAAAAATAATTTTGTCCCTCCAGGGAAAAATATTTTGAAAATAGCAGGGTACAGCAGTTTGAATCTCATGTCTGCTTCTTGACATTCCCTGAATAATGCAATACATTTACTTTATTTATCCACTTTTGCATGGTGTACAATGAGTAGCCATTCTCTACAGTCACTCTATCTTTGACTTTTAATACTTTGTTCTTCTGCCATAGTTTTGTCAGAAGCAATCATTCTGCAGGTAAGATTGCATCTTTACTATTAAAGATCTAGGTTGCTTTTTCATAGCCAGGTTTGGAGTGTACAGACAATGTGCCCCTTTAACAATTCCAGTTGCTTATTTGTACTTTCATAAAATTAATGCAATCTGTTCCTTCCAGCCAACTTCTCTAGTACAGGCAGAAAACCTTAGGTTTTCCCTACATGCTCAATTCTCTAATTCTGTTATTTTTGTAACACCTGTTCTTGTGTAGTTTCATGTTCAGCCAGCCTTTTCTTCATTTTGACCTCTGAGATTTGCAGTTTTATCACCTCATCTAAATATCTGTTTAAAGCTTCTTCCATTTTTCCAGCCTTTTGTTGTTTGAGTTGATATATTCCCTCAGTGTTTCATTTATTTTAATCAGGTCTGTGTGCAGTTGTCTTATACTTCCTTCTAGGTTATTGGGAGTCATGTCTGAAACTTGCACTGCTTTTTGCTGAATAGCTGCGGTACTTTTCCCAGTCAATGTTTTTTCCTCACCTTTTATAGCTGATTTTCTTTCAGGTCCTCTGTATTTCTTTTTCCCTGGCATCCAGGCAGTGCACTTACTAGCCAGTTACTGAAATGTACCTATAAGTGTAGGTCCACTGGTTTTCTCTGCTAAGTTTCTGTTTTCACCCTGGGAGAGCTAGAATTAAGCTGCTACTCAATGTGCAGCCATCTCAGAAGTCCAGGACAATATGCATATTAAACCACCAAATATATATTATTTAAGGCAGTTTTAGCAAGAAGGGTGTCAAAATTAATATCAGGATTGGTAGACAGTGGTCAGTGTGGATTTGTTTGTGAGAGTCAAACATTTGAGAATATCTTAAAGATGGTTTTGCTGATAGAAGATACGTAAGATACACAAAACATTGGTAGAGCCAAGGCTTGAGGCAGAAAAAAAAATAAAACTTTGATAGGGTGGAATGGTATTATTTGATGCAGGTCTTATTGGAATTTGGATTCTTACTAGAGTATGTTGAATTCTTAAAATATACTTATGACAAACCGAAAGCTAGAGTTCAAATAAATGTGGGTAATGTCACTTTCCTTAAGAATAGTGTCAGTTATTGTCAGTGCTTTGCATTTTGAACTAGTATCTGCATTGACTATGAGTTCTATTTTTCAGGGGTATAACATTTTTAAAAATGGATATAAAATTTCATTGTTTTTGGGTTTTGTGTTGGTTTAGCTGATGAATCTTGAAGTTGATTTAAAGAGGTTGCTGCAGATATTAGATAAACTTTTATCCTCTTCATCCTATCTCCCAGTTCCAACTTGTGGGTTCTCGAGCCAGTTGTTAAACCTTATCTGGAAAAAATGGTTATCCAACCTCATGCCAGTTTAAATTTTCCCCTCCCAACATGCACCTTCATGTGAAGCTTTCTGGGCCTGACAACATCCCTGGGCGAGTACTCAGAAACTGTGCAATTCAACTAACAGATGTCCTCACAGATGTCTTTAATATCTCTCTGAGTCTGGAAATAATTCCCAAATGCTTCAAAAACACGGCAATAATACCATTACCAAAGAAGTCACCACCATACTTCTCAACCTGGAAACATCAAAAATCTGGACAAGACCATGAAAAATAGGTACAAATCTGTACGCTGATTAGCATAACATTTGCATACATAATTAAGTAACTCCACCCACTCCAATGGAATTGTGGGATACCAACTTTCAAATGCAAACTGAAGATCAGACAACCAAAATATGGCACCAGAGTCCCCCTGCAACCATTCCAATATCCCATTACCTGGCTATTTCGCCCCATTTACCATAAACACTAATGTGTGTATACTGCTTTACTTTTACAATGATTATTTTGATTTTATTTTTACATTTCATAGCAAATTGCACACAAACACTAATAGATATCTGCTAAACAAAGCAGCACTGTCTCACAATGAAAATATACTTGCCATTAAAACTTCTCTGCCCTTGAAACTCACGTTCATTGAAACAGCACTGAAACCCACATCACATCCAAAGAAAATGCATCTGGCCAGTGGTGGATAAAGATTACCTTTGTGCGGTTTTCAAATCATAGGCAGGAACAACCAGTCCCACTCACTTAACGCAATGTGCACGCCCAACTGAAAGGGACTAAATTCAAAAAACATAAGCCAGCAATAGATTCCACTTGAAGAGAATTTTAATACAAAAATCTATGGGCAAGATTACCCATGTATGAAAATACAAAAAACAAACACCCAAAGGGTGATACAGCATACCAGTTTCAGCATAAAGCCTTAATCAGTGCAATATAACAATTCAGTGACAATCATTTTATATATATATATATATATATATATATATATATATATATATATATATATATATATATATATATTCATATACACACCTTGCAATTAAACAGTGCACAAACAATTATCCAATCACAATTGTTCATTAAGTCCTGGAGAAAAAAGGCAACCCAGTGTTATTATCCACATTTTTTTCTTTATAATCCAAAAGGGAATGTAAATTTTCTGAAGAAGTGTTTGGTTTACATATTTTATCTAGCACTGTAAATCTGAACCTAGCAGAAGGATGTAAAAGCTGATGTTTATATAAGGCATTTGTATTTCTATGACATTTTATGTCACTTGTGTTCTGATATTCTAGGTTTGAATGAGTGAGAGGTTTGCCAAACAGAAAAAGCAGGGCAAGTACAATTAACCAAATAAATCACTACTACAATTTCCAAAAACTTTTATATCAAAAACTTTAGGACAATTAAAGGACGTGAATGAACTTTGTTTCAGAACCATATTGCAAATTCTACAGTGTCCACATGGAAAACTGCCCATTACTGGGCCACCTAATAAGGTGGTTTGCAACCTTTTATGTACCATCTTACCCTTTTTGTAATGATTGAATCAGACCCCCAAATTCTTTCCTCTCCTATATCCAAACCTACATCTAGATGGCAATAACGGGGATAATCTCTCCTCCATGTATAAAATGTCCCAATGTTTATGTATAATCTCTTGTAACTGCCTGGTATTGTCCTCAAATTCCACAGTGAATCTAAATACGGAGTCAGATCTAGAATTTTTGTCTTTATATACAAGAGTTTGTTGTCTATTGACTTCATGAACCCTCTTCATGGTTATATCAACATCAAATTTCTTATAGCCTCAATCATAAAATCTACAGGCCATATCACCTGTTTGGACATTATAACTTTCCATGGTGGAATATATTCTTTTCGGTCTCAAAAATTAAGACTTAGGAATGTTCTTAATGACATGTTAGGGGTAGCAATTGGAGGCATATAGCAAATTATTAAACTGGGGATATTTCCTATAAACATTGCTACCTAATGTACCATCTTCCAGTACTTTAACCTCTACATCTAAGAAAGTCACCATTTCCTGATGTTAATTCAATGTAAAATGGATTCCCCATTTATTTTCATTGAGATATCCAACAAACTCAATTAAATAATGCTCATCTGACCTCCATATTAGCCAACAATCATCCAAATAATGATGCCAGATATCTGTTTCCCCCAAAAATAAATTATGGTTCATGTCATAGATTAAATGATGTTCAACATAGCCCATAAATAGGTCTGCATAAAAGGGAGCGAAGGATGCTCCCATCGCAGTGCCCTTAAGTTGTAAATAGCAGACATTGTCAAAATAAAAAATATTTTTGTTGAGCACGTGCTCAGTTAAGCACAAAAGGAATGTGTTAAACCCATGTAGATAAAGGGGAACTTGAGATAGCCAAAAGTCAAGTGCTAATAGACCAGCCCAATGTGGAATATTTGTGTATAGTGCACTAACATCTAGGGTGCATAATATCCAACCCTTTTCCAACTGTATATTATTTATGATGTTCAAAAATTGTGTAGTGTCCTGTATCCATGCTCTAACATGTCAACAATGCTTTCAAATATTTTGTTAAGTATTCAGATAGTGGTTCAGTTAAAGAACTACGCCCCAACACTATTGGTCTACCCAGAGGCTTAATACGTCACATTAATTCAAATAACTCCAGATGGCCAGTATTGCATTCCAAAGAAAGCATATTACAGCCCTATAAACAGTACCTGTAGGTTGCTGATAGAAAATCTCTGTAATCCAATTGTGGTGCACCAAATATCCAATACATAGATGTGTAACCAGCCCAAAAGAATACTCCAAAGCTAAACAAGCAAATTCCTACATAGTGAAACACTAGCTCAAGTGTGGAACCATACACTGTGGGGAGAGAGAAACCATCTAGGAAACAGGAACAACCAGTCTCACGCATGTACAGCAATGTGCATGGCACAACTGAAATGCACTAAATTCAAAAAACATAAGCCAGCACTAGATTCCACTTGAAGAGAATTTTAATACAAAAATCTATGGACAAGATTACCCATGTTTGAAAATACAAAAAACAAACACCCAAAGGGTGATACAGCATACCAGTTTCAGCATAAAGCCTTCATCAGTGCAATATAACAATTCAGTGACAATCATTTTATATATATATATATATATATATATATATATATATATATATATATATACATATATATATATATATATATATATATATATATATATATATATATATACATATATACATATACATATATATATATATATATATATATATATATATATATACACACACACACACACACACACACACACACACACACACACACACACACACACACACACACACACCTTGCAATTAAATGGTGCACAAACAGTTATCCAATCACAATTGTTCATTAAGTCCTGGAGAAAAAAGGCCACCCAGTGTTATTATCCACATTTTTTCTTTATAATCCAAAAGGGAATGTAAATTTTCTGAAGAAGAAGATAGTCATTAACCAGGCGGACAAAGGGGGAGCCGTAGTCATCTGGGATTGGCATATGTATCATAATGAAGCCATCTGTCAACTTTCAGATCAACAATATTATCAACGTATGGATTTGGATCCTACTAATATTTTCAAAGCTGAAATTGACGATTTTCTAACCCTGGCTTGTGTGAAGAAGGCATCATATTGAAGCATGATAAACATCTTCTTATGGTAGCGAATCCTGCTAAACAGATTTTTTTATATGCTACCCAAAATACACAAAAACTATGAAAAATGTCCGGGTAGACCTATAGTGTCAGGGTGAGGTTCTTTAACTGAACCACTATCTAAATACTTATCGAAATATTTGAAACCATTGTTGACACATGTTAGAGCACAGATACAGGACACTGCATAATATTTGAACGTCATAAATAATATACAGTTGGAAAAGGGTTGGATATTATGCACCCTAGATGTTAATGCACTATACACAAATATTCCACATTGGGCTGGTCTATTAGCACTTGACTTTTGGCTATCTCAAGTTCCCCTTTATCCGCCTGGGTTTAACACATTCCTTTTGTGCTTAACTGAGCACGTGCTCAACAAAAATACTTTTTATTTTGACAATATCTGCTATTTACAACTTAAGGGCACTGCGATGGGAGTGTCCTTCACTCCCATTTACGCAGACCTATTTATGGGGAAAATAAGCACCTAAGGAATGGGTGCACTGAAGGGAGTTACCCCCTGAGCAGCTGCCATTTGCTCCTGTAAACCCTACAAGTAGAAGCCTTCTTGGAGGTGGAAAGAATATGAACTACATCTTGAGACAATGAAGGCTCTCTGGCTATTATCAGAACTGAAGAAACCATAAAATTAGTTTGAGATTGAGGATATCAAGGTGAAGTGACCTGAGGGGAAGAAGATACTTTCTAGGATCCAAAAGCTAGGGGAGCTCGCTAATGGAGACCTGAGAAGAGGAGAAACTGATTTGCCTGGGCCAGAATGGAGCAATGAGGATCACTGTGTCTTTGCATTGGATTAATTTCTGGTGAAACCTGGACATCAGGGGAAGAGGAAGAAAGGCATAAAGCAGTTCGGCTGGCCACTGTCTGACCAGACACTCTCTTGGGACTGTCCCTTTGGGGAATTATGGCAAAGTAATTGCTGCACTTGATGTTCATTGGGGAGGCAAAAACAAGGATATCTCTAGCAGCAAAAGATTTCATGCTCCACTTGTGGATTGAGAGACTACTCATGAAACAAAAGAATGGATCCGCTGAGGCTGTCAGTAAGAGAGATGACCTTCCCAGGAATGTACATTGCTGTCAAGAAATGATGCAAAGTGAATGCCCATTGCCATACTCTCATAGCTTCTAGGCATATGGGGTAGAATCTGGTTCCTCCCTGTTTGTTGATGTACCAAACTACTGTCATGTTGTCTGCTTGGATGAAAATCACCCCCAGAGAGAAATAGTCCTGCCGATCATTCAACACTGGGAAGTCCACCCTCATCTTCAGGGCATTGTTGTGAAGATTGGCTTCCTGATCTGACCATGTACCTTGAACCATTCTCTCCTGATTATGTGCCCCCAATACAAGGAAGAGGTGTCTGGTCACTGTGGTTGAAGGTGGGAGCAAATGGAAAGGACCCCTTGTTATAACAGCAAAGAGATCATATACCACTGAAGTTGACTTCTATAAGATTTGTGATTCAGCTGTGTGACAGTAGTAAGCCCTTCAGTTGTGACCACTGCGCTGAAAGGAGATACTGTAAGATCTTCATTTGGAATCAAGTTAAATGCACCATTAGAACAGCAGAGGCCAAGAGGCCTAGAACTTATAGAAAAGAACTGCTAGAAGAGATGAAGACTGCAGAAGACCCCAAACTGCAAGCCTTAATGACTGGACTCTTTCTGGAGTGAGAAATATAGTACAGGATTTGGTCTCCAGGTATCATCTGATGATCTGTATGAATTGTTTTGGCTACATCTGTGATTCCTCATACTTGATTGAAATTCCTAAGGACAGACAAAGTTGGAGTAAATAATCCTTGGCCTTGACAAGGGATTACTTTCAAGTAGCAGTGGGAAGTCAGTCGTATAGGTACTGGAAAAGCATGATGTGATCAGCCTCCAATTCGCTTTTACCATGGCCATGTACATTGGGGGGAGGCTGCGGTAAGACTGAAGAGCCTAATACTGTTGTTGCATTTCTTTATTTTTTGAGTGTACAGTGGATTAGCATTTTGGCATCTACTGTGATGTTTTACATTTGGATTTTCTTTTTTGGTGTATATGGTTCTTTGAATTTTGATGTGGAGATAAGTATCCTGGAGGTTGATTAAGCACATCTAATCTTTCACTGATAGACAAAGTAAGACTGCTTGCAACATGGCCATTCCAAAGCAGGTCTTTTTTCACATACTGATTTAATTTGTTTAGGTCCAATATAGCCTAAGGTCCCTGTTTTTCTTCAGAACCAAAAAGAACATTGACCTTTTCTGGTCCAGCAGGACCTCTTTGATGGCTTTTTTTTCTACATACTAGAGAGGACTTCTCTTTTGGCCACTTCTCACTGGTAGGACAATACATCTGAGAGTGGCCTTTTTAGAAAAGATATGGGAAAAGGTACGTAATAGCTTCTAGATATTAACCCTAGAACCAAGGAATCCTGCATGATGGCCATGCAGGTGGATAGGTAGAGGCCTCTGACTGCTTCCAGAGGGGAACAGTCAGGCAGCCCTTCAGAAAGGTTAGGCTACCTGTCAAGGAAGAGCCCCCAATATTCCTGGGCCTTCACAACTTCTGGGTCTGCATCTGTTGAAGGGGCCAACACCACCAAGATTGCCCCTGATAGAGATGGACTCAAAAGGTTGATTCCAAGCTATCCTAAACCAGAGGAACTTGTTCCACTTGTAGCTACTGCAGTAAGATCACTGGGGGGTCTGAGTGGCCTCTAATGGTTTTCTAGAGTTATTAGTGGACTGTCTTTTCAGAGAGGTTAAAACTTGTTCTGCCAGCACTCTCTCTGGAACTTGGTTATGTGAGTAAAGTGGTTCAAGGTCGAGAAAACAAAGGTTGCTGAAGCATATGCTCACTTTCCCATTCTGTTCATTGCCCCAAACTCATTTTAGGAGGATGGACAGTGGCTGTGTCATTCATCAGCTATTCCTTGGTAGCTGCTGCCACAATGATGGAATCCACCAAAGGATTATTGGACCAAAACTGCCTGTTTTTGGGAAGGGGGGGGTCAAAGAAACGTGTCAGGCTTCCTTGGTATACTTTCAGAAGAATCAGGCTATTACCATGCCCTGCTGGCAGTCAGGTCAATGAGGCTGCAAGAACTACCTAAGAAGTAGAAGAGGCAAAGCATATACCTCAAAAAAGATCTGTTCATCCTGATAGGGTAGATCTGTGGACCAATGTCCCCTATGACAGACAAGTTCCAAGACCTAACTGAAGTTGAGGTTCTCCAGAGAGGACTGAAAGGATTCCTCTTGATCTTTTGAGTCAGAGTCCAAATAGAGTGCCTCATCCAGGGAGTTGATGTGCTTTCTCTTACATGTCCTTCTCCTCAGAACCTCAGATAGTGGTGAATATCAGTTGTGAGAGGACTGGCCCTGTGTCTGGGCAGCTCTTTTGAAGACATTGTTTTGGCTCTGACCCTCAGATGTATGAGAGGTTCAAAGACAGAGATCAAATGGTGCCCAAGGGAGGGGTTGAAACTGATGGAGCCTTTGTCACCTTTAGAAGGACAGGCTATGATCCTCCCTCATAACTTTAAATGCTGAATGCACATCAGCTGAATTTGAGGAGCCACCATCAACTGCTGGCGCTGCCCCTCTGCAGAAGAGATGGGCTGCCTCAACAAGGGGATCTCTGAACCAGACACAGTAGATGGACCCAAGGAGGAGATTTGTGCTGTTGTCTTGAAAGCCAACAATTCTGACACAGAACATAGCATTATTGGCACCAAAGTATTGATGTTAAGGCACAAGTGGGGAGAATTACTCAAATCTGAAGGCCCCAGAGTCAACTAGATCAAATTGTAAGGCCTTAGAGCAAAGGCATGGGTGCACTTGGTACATAAAATACTGGCTCCAGATGGGAAAACAGCCTCTCATACCACCAGGACTGAATATCGGACAAGTGAAGGAGCAAGCAAGGGGGAAGATGACTCGATCTATCCCATTCTTGGAGTAGAGATGGATGATGGATATCAATCTGGGTCTTAATGAAAGCTCTCATCAAACAATCCAACTCTATAGGAGAGGCACTTCTGAAGGATCTGACCAACTTAAATGAAGTTTGAGAGGGTGGTTGAGATGGAAACTTAGCAAAATTCTCTTCCAGTGGAGGTACCTTGCACTGCTCATCTAGGAGATTTATTCTCAATGATGACTGGCTCTAAGGAGAGTGAAGCCAATGTCAGAGAAATAGTTAGAGCTGAAGAATCAGTTGGCTCTAACCTTACAATTTCCAGCATCTGAGAATTCCTCCAAACTCCTTTTCTTTAGATCCTAATTCTTACCCTTAGGCCCATCTCTTTCCTTACTGTGGTCATCCTTCTCCTTAAGGTGCTTGTCTGCCTCTGGATCAGGTAGCAGTAAGCCCTTAATTCCAATTTGCTTCTTCTCTCTGACAAGGCACATTTTCCAAAGGCCTTCCAGACAGAACAGTTAGCAGTTAGGTATTTGGCACCCAAATAAATGACACACTGGTTGTGTGCATCTTTTGTGTGCCTAAACTTTAGTAACTTGTTGAAACTTTTTTCTTATTCTTTCTCTTTATTCTTTCTCTTTATTTCCCCTCCATGTCCTACTGTAAGAAGACAAACAATCACAAAGCAGAATAAATAACAGTACTTGAAATGAAACAAATATCTAAACAGGTTACCACAACCAAAATAAAGAAGAAATGCTAAACTATCCTATCTAAAACAGAAATAAATCTAAATGTATAGAGATATTTTATACAGCTGCCAGGCCTAATGCCCATGTAACAATAACAAAGAAGAAAAAATGATAAAAGGATGGGGAAAGTAGCTCAAAATTAATAATAGGAAGGAAAAGTTTATAAAATGATAAAAGCTATTGAAAAGTCAAAGTCAAAGTAAACTTTATTGTCATTCAGAATCACACAAGTGCAAAAACTGAATGAAATTCCATATCTCCGGATTCAGATGTGCAGATATTACATAGACTTAATATGACAAGACATTAATACATATATCATTACTTACTATATACCGTAGTGTTCTAGATAGATAATCCTAATATTGAACATAAATTAAACTCACTTTAATATTTATTATACAGTGATCTCTTTTCTTGCTTGAGTATTGCACATGGATCTATATTATATGCTCAGAGACTTTTCTTCGAACATATAATCATCGACATGTAAAGAGTGAGCACTCTAAAGTGCAACGTGAATTTTTTTCCTCTGGGAAAAATTTCAGTTGGCTGTTATCGGGAATTGCTCTTTTCCCCAATGTAGAGCGATCTCAGATTTGATATATTTAGTTGGGGGTGTGTGGGGACACAGCCTCCCACGTCAGGGGGTGTGGGAGGTGAAGCCCCCCACTTGATTGGGTTTTGAAGTTTGTGTTTTTTGTGTACGGCCCCGTGAATTTTTTCCTGGGAAAAGAATTCACAGATGTGGCCATTCGCACTTTAGAGTGTCCGCTCTTTAAGTGTCAATGATTATATGTTCGAAGAAAAGTCTCTTTGAGCATGTAATATAGACCCTTGCACAGTACTGAGGTAAAACATTCCATTAAAGACTTAAGACTGAGTATTGCCCAGAATGAGACATTTGTGAGCACTGTGACTGAGTTACAGACTAGCATTAGATATTGCACTATAATAAGACATTTCTCTGGCCTTACTACTACCCCTGATGACCAGTGAATTAGCTCAACTTAGAGTATTGCACTAATATTAGATTGAGACAGGCAGTCAAATTATTGCACAATTTGAGACGATCTTCCACATTGAACTGATGGCCCAGATGGTCAGTATGCAGCATGATTGTTGCCAGAGTTCAACAGTCTGATGGCTTGTGGAAAGAAGACATTTCTGAATCTCATAGTTCTGCATCTGCCGTTGATTTATCCTAGTTAAAATCTGCTGTTCAATGAAGAGCTGCTTTGATAAATAGGGGTTCGATGAAGGCTATTCACTGAATAGCTATTCGATAAAGTGACATAGACCTTTTTGTAAGTAAACTACTTGCCCACTGGTGACCAATCCCAGCATCTAACTATCAATTAAAAAATTAAAAACATTGAATCTTAAACTGGCATTGGTGAATTATTTTACATTAAATACATTAAAAAACATTACAACAACCATATATATCCACCACTTCCCTCATTTCATCAAGGAAATGTATAAAAATACATATAAAAGTTGTTTCATCCAATAGAAACACAGAAGTATTTAAAGCCTTTCATTCCATAATGTAAGGATGCTAGTTATATAAATCATCTCTTTTCAACTTGAAAGGTGAGTTGCATCTAATATTAACTACCAATGTAACTCTCTAACTTCAAGTTTAGCATTCCAGCTAACACCTCTTACATTTCTAAGCACTTTTTCAACTATAAAAAATAAAAATGTTTTGAAATTAACACATATATTTAATTGTTTAGTTAAGGTGTTATTCATATCAGCTCTTTTCATTGTATACATATGTTGATATATTCTCCTTTTTTAAACAAGAAATATCTTTATTAAATTATCACATATGACATAGGCAATCACACATTTGTATAAATTAAAACAAACCATACTGACATAATTTTAGTTGCAAACATTATGCATCACTTATAATCTATCCAGTCATTGCTAGTAAAACATTACATAGCTCTTTCAAATCCTGCCTTCTTTTAAACCTTGTTCCTCTTCTGCATGTATTGGTCCCACAATTCCCATTCTTTCTATGTAATTTACTCCTACCCTATTCAAAAGATCCCAATTGCAGTTGTTTTATCTCTGTTACTATATTCACTACTTCTAGTAGATTTGGTTTGGACTTTGATTTCCCTTTTCCAGTAATAGCTTTTTTGGCAGCCACCATAATTAGCCTTACTATATCTAGGCAATTCCGATTCTGTATCATAGCTCAAAAAATAATTTCCTTAGTTATACCAATTTGCTTATCCAGTATCTCTGACAGAGTAGTCTGCAGGGAATCTTTAAAGTCTGCCAACTTGTTGCACTCCCAGAAAATATGTTCCCAATTACTTCTTTCTTCCACATCACACCTCCAACATTTGCTGTCTACCTGAGGAAAAATTCTTTGGAGTCTACCTGGGGTATAAAAATACTTATGCAAACACTTACAAACAAAGATCCTTGATCTTCTAGACTTCATTGCATATTTAGGAGACATACATATATCCCCTATTGTTTCTATCTGAATTGCTTATCCAGTCTCTTTACCCAATCCTTTCTAACTTCCTCTAATTGATTCTTATATTCATCATGCAATATTTCATATGTTCTACTAATTATTCCTTTTTAATAGCAGCTTCTGTTCTAGATTTTTCTAAAAACTTTACCTATGATGGTCTTTCACCTAGGACCCCCCATTTCTTTTTCTTTGCCTATACTCTGATATCAATCCTTGATAGGGAAGACAATCTCTAGGTTGCAGTCCAAATAAATTGTTGGCCTCTTCCCATTCTGTTACCTTTCCCTGTCTAATTATTTGCTCCAAATACTTTGGCTGTTTTGCCAGTTTTCTCCAATAAATTCCAGCTCTCTTGCCTTTTCTCTGTATCCCTAATTGCAGTCATCCCTATTGGTAGAATCTCTTTTTTCCATTCCCATGCTGGCTTAGTTCTTAGCATACTTTCTGCTACTTTATGAATACGATATTCTATATAGTTATTGTTATTCTCCTTAAGGACAGGCATTGAAAATCACAGTCTCTCCTTATCTCTTGAGATTCCCCCTGTTTCATCATCCCTTTGCACTTTGAATTATCGGTTTCTGATTGTGCTATGTATGGGAGCCTTAATACTCCTTCAAATTGGGTAATCCCAAACTGCATTGTTCTTTTGGAAGAATCATCTTATCCCACTTGACTTTTGAAATCTTCCCCTCCCAGATAATATCCTTCAACACTTTATTAATTGCTTTCCACAACGTCTCCTCTGGTTGATAAAAATATGTATGACCGTGTATAAAACTAAAGGAACTAAAAACAGTGTAACTGCTTATATCTTGCTGTCTATATCCATATAACAGAGCTTCCAGTGTCTCAGTTTTTGTACTATCTTTTGTTTAGTCTCATCCCACATAACATTATCTGCCATACCAGAATCCATTTTAATCCATACTCCTAAGTACTTCATTTTTTCATGTCCCCATAAATATGAATATTGCTGAACCAATTTGTGTGTGGGTACACAATTTACAGCTATTGCCTTTGTTTTGGCTTCATTCATTTTGTATCCTGAAATGATGTGAAATTGCCTCAAAATGTTCCATAACACTGAAATGTCATTTTCTGGTTTTCTTAGGTATAACAGCACTGTAATGTCCCTTTCTGGTTTTATCTGGTATAAAATAATGTCAGCTGGAAATAACTTTTCGTGAGTACCAAATCAATTATATCCTTGAATTTCTGAGTCCCTTATTTTCTTTGTCAATTCTTCTAAATATAATGCAATTTAATCAACTCTGAGTACATTTGACTTATTTTCTTTTCCTCTAGGTTACTGGAGGTCATGTATTGCACCAACGCTGCAGCTTGCACTGCTTTTTGCTGAACAGCTGCAGAATTATTCCCAGTTATTGTCCTTTCCTCACCTTTTGTGACTGATTTTTTTTCAGGTTCTCTGAATTTCTTTTTTGCTGGTATACAGGCAGTGCTTTCAAAATATGATTTCAAACACCTCCCTTTCTCAAAAACAAAATTAGTTTTTTTCCCTAATTCTCCAAACAATTGAAGTGTCCCAAAATATTATTCCAATTTTTATTATAGATCCTACATCACTTACTCTGTTTCCATAACCCAAAATCATTGCTTTTGAAAAAGACTTCAACCCCCTATATATTTTTTTATATAGCACCTGGATGCCTAATCAGAGAGGGAAAATTCATCCGTCTTTTATTTAACATTTCATTCACAGGTTTATGGGTAAGTACTAGGTTAGCTGCCCTTGTGGGCTATTTTAAGCCTAGCCAGTTTCCCTTTTTTGTGTTCAAAATAACCTATACAATTTGGCCTCCCCATCCCATGATCGACAATTATATGCTATCTATAACGAAAATAACTGGGATCATATCATAGATAATTTGAGGGGACCCATGCATGGGATAAAACATTTAGGAGCTGCCTCTGTCAATTAGAAGTATAAGGTACAGTCTTGAGGTACGTTTTCTGTTTCCATTGCATAGATATAAGTTGTGCTTAAATATGGACAGGGATGAACTTTGCTTTATCTGAATGGGGAGTTTGTTCCACAGCAGCAGTACCCTCTGCAAGATATACTTGTCCCTCCAAATTGTTCTGATGATGTTCCAGAAGAGGTTTAGATCGCTAGACCAAATAGTTTTGATGCCATTTGACTTGCTGATGTGCAGTAAATCTACCAGTAATGGGTCAGAGAATGCCTTGTATACCAGACAAATGTTACCTCTTAGCAGTCTGTAGGATACAGAGCATAGTAACACGGCTATGAGTCGGTCTATGTAGGACATGTTGTTCAGGCCTTGCATTCTTTTAGTAAGGCATTCCAGTTGTTGCATGGGTCTGAATGGATACATGCCAAAGGGGACTATATATTCATTGACTTGCCTCTTGAGGGCTGACTAAAAGGGGACAATGACCTCCCTAGATCTAGACACAATCCCTTTGTTTATAAGCTGTACAATATTGAAGGAATTTCTAATAGTAATAGAAACACGGTGGTCAAAAGTTAGGTAATTTTCTATATAAGTTCCCAAATGATGAACAAATGGGTTAACTCTTAGGGGTGTATTGTTAATTTGGTAGTTCCCTGGGGTAGATGATTTCCCAAAGGATACAATAGTGTATTTTTGGCATTTATTTTCAGTCCATGATTTTGGTACCAGTTATTTATTCTCAGGGCGTTCCTTCAGAATGCCTAAGTCATTTGGGGATTCAATGACTGCTTCTAGTTGGCAACCATCTGCAAATGTATTCAATCAGACTCCTTTGATGTTGCTTCTATTTCAGAAAAGTAGATGCTAAACAGGGGAGATTCCATCATAGAACTATGGGGGACTCCACTAGTGACTAGTCTGTTGGTGGAGGTAACTTCCCCTATTTTGATTATCTGTATCCTATCTGTGAGCCAATTGGCAATTCAGCAGGTGACATAGGTTTATTTAGCTTTTATACTATGTCCAAGTGATGAATTTTGTCAAAAGCTTTGGCCAGGTCAAGGTATGCGGTGTGTACTGTTCTGCCTTCATCCATTGCTTTGGTGACCATTTAAAAAAAAAATCCAACAGGTTGGGTAAGCATGACCTGCTTTCAATAAATCCAAACTGAGACAGGGCTAGTGTTTGGAGATTCCCTATGTCCTGATTGATTATTTCCATGCTGAGTCTTTCTATGCAACATTAAATAACCCCCTACCATTAAACATGTTACTTAAAATTTCCAGTTCAAATACAAACTGTTCACCATAAGAAACAAGGCAGGATAATCTTTCCACCAATTAAAATACTCTTCTTTTGGTAAAACAGGTGGTAGCTCTCAAAATGTAACATACTATTTGAATATGTTTTCTTCTTATAAATATTAGATTCATACACACCTTTAACAAAATCCTTGTTGCATACTATGGAGTCATACATATGTCCTTCCATTGTTCTCTTATAAATTACTTTTCTAGTCAGTCTTCTCAATATTTTCTAACCTTCTGTGATTTATTCTTATAGTTATCATGCAATTATTTTATATGCTGTACTAATTATCTATTTTAACAGCAGTTTCTGTTCTAGATTCAACTAAAAACTACCAGAGCAGGTATTTCACTTAAGATTACCTTGTTGACTTTGTTAAACTTTTGTGGAACTGAAAAGCATTTGTCTCATTTCATGTCATTAATTTTTGTAAGGATTCTGAATGGAGGGGGAAAGAAGAAAAAATATAAATGTAGGTGAAACTATTTATTTTTAACAGTAAATTATTTTAGTTGTTCTTGTATGTGATAAAGTTATTGAAGTAAACAGATACCTTATTTTCTCTTCTTCCACTTATCTTTCTTTCTTCTTTTTTTTGGTATTAAGAAATGTAGGTACTACAGTGCAAAATGAGAAGAAAAGCTAGACAAAATCATGCTTAAGTTAATAGGCTGTAATCTTGTGTTGTTGTGGTGGGGGATACTGTGTAAAAGTACACAGATCATAATATATGTAAAACTGATATATTTTCTCTACTTTTGCATAGGCGAATGTCTGGATTAAGACCACTGGCTTAATCTAATAAAATTTAACTGGAAACAAGTAAATATGAGAACACTGAATATAATGAAAAGTTTTCGATTAGCAGTAAGTGTTTCTTCTCTTTCACGCCATAACAGGGGACTACACCTTTATTTATTCTCTTACCTTTCCATGGAAGCAAGCTGATAATAGGGCAATAAAAGACAGAACACTGGTAACTTTGAGGCTAAAAGTTAAGGATTTCTGAAAGCATTCAAACAGTTTTCACATCAGGGGAGGGAGAATAAAGATAAAAAAAAAAATAAACAGATACCAACTAGTGTAATTAGAAGCACAGGCAATAACATGCATCTTAACATGAATAACCTCCATTTCAGGTTAATTGATGCCTTTGTTTGCAGCTGTCTATCTGGCATAAATGTTCCTATTGGGAGAGTTAAACTTCATTATTTGAAGATGTACATAGTTATATGTGTTTGCATTATGTTAATGGTTATGGGAGTGTTCTGGGGTGTACCTTTTGAGGGTTTTATTACAATAAAAAGTCTTGTAAAATGTGATATAAGTTCCTGTTTTGATGATGATAAAAAAAAAAACTGTATAAAGGATTAACCTGCCAAATATTTATGGTTGCATGAGTTACAAAAGCTGTAAACAGACATTTAAAAAAATGCCACATATAATAAGTGGGGAATACTGACTTCTTACCATAATGGTGACACTTTCCTATTATCTTGGAATGTGAATGGTCTTACAGGTATTGACAGAAAGGAAAGTATACTTAAATATTAAGAAATACAGAGCACAAATAGCAATGCTACAGAGACACATTTAGAAAGAACTGAGCATGTGAGTTTGATAAAGAAAGGATTTTAGGATGGATATTCTGCAGATTATCAGGGAAAAAGGAAAGGGGAATACTTATGTTAATTGCTAGCAGAGCTCCAATAGTGATAGAAGAGAGAAAAAAGATAATAATGGCAGATGTGTAGTAATAACGGGCTACTGGCAAGATGAAGGGATAAGGATTACACTGGCACGTATTGATATTCCACCTAAAACTGCTATTTTGGAGCTTAAAAAAATGGAGAAATAATTATCCTTCTGCAGGGAATATTACTTAAAGGTGGGGACTGCAGTTTGATTTGCAACAACAAGGATGTATCTTGGAGGCCAAGAAGTGAAAATATCACAAAAGAAGGTAGATTGGTTAAGAAGTTTATGAAGATATTGGCTATGAAAGATGTGAATTTAGTAGTAGGAACTCTGAGGGAATTTACATAATAATAATAATAATAATAATAATAATAATAATAATATTATTATTATTATTATTATTATTATTATTATTATTATTATTATTATTTTTATTATTATTATTACATAGTATTCCCCAAGATACAAAAACTGGGGTAGGCTAGACAGAACTTACATTTCAGTTTAATTGAAAGTTTTGATACAAATCCAGTAACTTTTTCAGATCACGCACCAAAATAACTTAAATAAAAATACAGGGTATTGAAATAAAAATGAGACACTGGCACTTACCCACCTACCTGTTACAAATAGAGGAATTTAAGGAATGGGAATTATCCAGGAGTTATTAGGGAATATATAAAGTACTCCAGAAGTTATAGCTAGTGAGGGGGATAAAATGAAAATGGAGTTTTAAAATAGGGTAGAAATAAAAGAAAAAGAGATCTGCTTAAGAAGTAATAAGAATTATTTAGATCAGCTGACAAAGGTCAAAGTATTACAAAATAAGGGGAATCTCACAGAACAAGAGGAGGTGCAATTGCAGACTGCTAAAGAGAAAATAAGGGAGTACTTGGTAATGTGCATGAGTTTAGAAGATTGCTGTTAAGCAACTGGTTTTGATAATAACTCCAGAATACAAAAAAATGTTGGCACAATGACTTAGGCAGCAGAAGTTTGAAAGGGTTCTTTCCAAACTTAGGTAGCCTAAACTGGAAAAATAACCAGAGATCCTACAGAGATATTAGAGATATTTTGGAAATGTTATAAAAATTTGTATAAAGCAGTGAAGTGAGGAAATCAAGAAAAAGCACAAATGGAAATATTTATGGAAGACTTAAATATGCCAAGCTTAGAGGTAGCTGAGGTCCAACAACTAACAGCTAAGATAGGAAGAGATGAGATAAATATAGTGATGTATAACCAAGCTACAGGAAAGTTTTCAGGAATGTATGGTGTTCTGGTTAAGGTTTGGAAGTTAGGAGGGAAGAAAGTGACAAAGATCTGGAAGGCTTTGTTTAACGATATTTTAAAAGAAGGACAGGCAACAACATCCTGGAAAAAAGCTGTTGTGGCTGTGATACCTAAAGACAGTAAAGGCCCATTTGATCCAACTTCATATAGGCACATTTCAATTTTAAAACATGATTATAAAATTTTTATATCTATAATGGCTAAAAAAATGGCAAAGATGGTGCCAAATTTGATCAGTATGGACCAATGTGGTTTTGTGGAGGGGAGGCAAATATTTGACATTAATAGAACAATGATGATCCAGAGGGATGCAGAATGTAGCAAAATGCTACTGTTATTTGTAGGTTTTGATGCATAGAAAGCATTCAATAAGAAAGCTGGGATCTTATGAGTCAGGCAATGGAAGCATTTGTATTTCCTGATACAATAATAATGTTAATTAGAAGGATCAGATGCAAAAATGAAAGTGGAAGGGTTCCTTTCTGATAAGTTGTGTCTGAACAGAGGAACCAGGCATGAAGTGTTGGAAAAGAAATAAGAAAATCAGAAAATCAAGGATATAATTAGCATGGTGTTGAAGAAAAGTGGGTTTTATTTGCAGACGATACTATTTTGTACCTGATAGAACCAGAAAATGACATCTCAGTGTTGTGGAATATTCCAAGACAGTATTATTCTAAGCTATAAACTATGTATGTACCCATATATATATTGGTCCAAAATACCTATATGTATGGAGTCATGATAAAACAAAGTATTTAGCAGTATGGATTAAAAAGGATTAGATTATGGCAGCTAATGATATGTGGGAAGAGACTAAATAAAAGGTAATACAAAACCGAGGAAATGAAAGCTCTTGCCTATGGATATGGATAGCAACATACAAGCAGTTACAATACGTTTAGTCCCTTTAGTTTTATACACAGGTCAGGATATTTTTAGCCACCAGAGGAGAAGTTATGGACAGCAACTAATAAAGAATTGAAGGATTTTATCTGTGAGGGAAAGAGGGCAAGAGTCAAGTGAGATAAAATGTTTTTCGTGTTTCACTGTTACAGTCATCACATTTGGGTTATCTATGCTGGGGTAGCCCTCGGCCGGCCTGAATACCAGAGACTTAGTATTTCTGTGTCAGTTGCTGCCACTTGAAGACTGACATCAGGTCGTCAGGAGTATAAAGGGAGGCAGCCGATGCCATTACATCAGTCTTTCTTGCCGTGGAGCCCAAAACAGAAGCAGTTTGCACGAGTGCCAGTCGGCCGCTATCTGAGTTCTGTTTCCAAATTGAAGTTGAAGTCTTTGAAAGCTAAGTACCCCATTGGCGATCCTTTTTTCTTGCACTAACTGATGTCAAAAAAAGTTAATAATTGTCTTGCCAGTGGAAAACACGTACCACACTGGGGCTTTCATTCCTACTGTGTCACTTGTCTAGGCCCAGACCACGACATCCCTTGTTGTCGGTTATGTGCTGTGTTTAATGCCAGAACTATTCATTCTTAGGCCCTTATTGTAGCCAGTTTTTTCCATTCACAGTCCTCGAATTCTGATATGGTTTCGATAAGCTATCTGACAACTGACCTTCTGAAAAAATGTAAAGATAAAGACAGAGACAGACCGCACAGGACTAAACCTTCTGATGACACTACCTCCAAGCTGGTCATCAGTCTTCCGGAATTCAGTGAAGTGCTTTCACAGCCCCTGATGTCCACTTCATTTAAATCGCAGGCCTCTATCGAGACCCTTTTGGAGTCTGGTATGCTGCAGAACTCTTCTTCGTCTAAGGATCCTGCGGTCATCTCTACCATGGAGGGGTCCAGAGCTGCTGTGCTTCCGAGGAAATCCTTTGCAACACCGAATCCAGACATAAACTGATGCCTTCTTTCATGGCTACCGTTCTTTCTAAACTGAGTTCCTTAGGCCCAGGCATCAAACCACCCCTAAGAAACCGCCTTCCAGCCATTCTTTGGCGCCTGCTCCCTTGCCTCAGTCACAAATGCTTAGAATGGCAGAGGACCTTATCATGCTGATTAGGGGAAGCCAAGCCATTCCCTCAAAAAGAAAAAGAGATCTGTCTTCAGAAGTTTTGTCTGAACAAGAGTCAGATGAATCTGATGCATCTGACTATGAAGACTTGCAGCCCCTCTCTACATATGAGGATTCTGATGCAGATGAATCTGTTCCTTCAGCCTCTCCCCCAGAGGATTTTACCTTTGGGGAAACCCCTGCATACTTTAAGGGAGCATTTCAAATGGGAGAGTCAAGACTACCCACAGTCTAAAAAGAGACTCAGAGAGTTCCTGGACCTTCCAGAGCACAGGCCCTTAGCCATTCCCCCAGTCCTAGATGTGGTAGATGATGTCTTCCTTGAATCCAGCTTGACTCCAGACACCCTCTCTCCTGATCCCAGAAAGCCAGACAGGTACTACACAATCCCTGACTCTCACAAATATGTCTTTAAAAAAACAACAGTGGACCCTAAGATCATTGCAAAAGGCCCAAAAGGGGTTAAAGCTACTTCAGCAAAGAATCCCACCCCCTCAGACAGGGATTCCAGAGCACTGGACAGATGGGGTAAAAAAGTATACACCTCAGCTACTCTTGCTATCAGGGCACTCAATTGTCAGTTCCATATGCTTAAATATCAGCAACATATCTTGGAACTCCTTAAACAAAAAAAATTCCTCCTTTCCTGCATGGGCAGAATCTAAAGATTTACAGGAATTAATGCACTCTACTGGTCAAGTAACTAAACACACTTTGCACTGCGGCTTTGATACCCTAGAAACTTCTTGCAATGCAGCAGTCACTGGATCTGTCATTAGAAGACATGCATGGCTTAAGGAACAACCCTTGCCAGACCATGTCAAATCAAAATTGTTGAATGCACCCTTGCACAAAGATAACTTATTTGATAATAAAGCAGAAGAGGTGTTAAAAAAGATGAAAAAGCAAAATATATGCAGACTGTTAAAGATTTCTTACAGATACAGCTCCCTAGGTTCAGCAGGCATTTTTCTTCCAAGCAGTGGTCCTTTCCTGCACCTAGTAAACAGGGCCAGCCTAGGCGCCATGCAAACAGGCCTCCAAGACAGCAGTCCCATGGGTTGCAGAGATCTAAGCTGTGGACTGCCTCCACTTCAAAGACAGGGAGTTCTAAGCCACCCCCTTATGGCAAAAACTCACAATGACTCACCCCCTCCCTACCTCGCCTCTGCCTACCATTACATACCCCTAGGAGGAAAACTCTCCTTTCACTCAAGCACCTGGGCCACCATTACCAAAGACCAATGGGTTCTGAACGTTGTGTCTCAGGGGTACAAATTCTCCTTCCACACCCTTCCAACCCCCCAAAGGGTTCCCGGATCTACCACCAAATCAGTGGGCAGAGGCTCAAAAGCAAATCCATACCCTGCTCTCCTTGGGAGCAGTAGAACACATTATGCAGAGCAGATAGGACAAGGCTTCTACTACAGACTTTTTCTGGTACCCAGCAAAGAGGGCACCTGGCACCCCATCCTCAATCTGTCCATTCTAAACACCTTCCTGGTGATCCCAAAATTCAAAATGCTCACCCTCCAGCAGTTGCTACCCATGCTGTCCAAGGATGCTTGGCTAGTCACCCTGGACCAAAAAGAGGCTTTCCTCCACATTCCCATCAGGGAGTCCTGCAGAAAATATCTTTGCTTCAGGGCAGGAGCTCAACACTTTCAATTCTCTGCACTTCCCTTTGGCTTATCTACTGCTCCCAGAGTTTTCACAAAATGACTGGCTCCGGCCATTGCTTTTTGCAGACAAAGAAATATTCAAATTTATCCCTACTTAGATGACTGCTTTATTGAGGGAGACAGCCAGGAAAAGCTGCTTAAAGACCTAGCCTTTGTAAAGGACCTACTAACCTCCTTTGGGTACACAATCAATGAAAAGAAATCCAAACAGGTACCCACCAAAAGGATAGTTTTCCTGGGAGCAAGTCTGGATACAGCATCCCAGATGGCATGCCTAACACCAGAGAAACAAAGTTTCCTATCAGCTTACTTCTCTCAACTGGTGCCAGGCCCCAGCTTTCTGCAAGGGAAATCCTGCAAGCCCTGGGGTTCATGGCATCTTGCATACTCCTTATTCCATATGCCAAACTGGATATGAGGAAACTTCAGTGGTACGTAACGAGCCTTTGGTGGCAACACTCTCAAGATCTGGAAACTCTTCTACCTATTATTCCTTGCCTGAGGGAGAAATTTCTTTGGTGGGCAACAGCCCTCTCCCACAATAAGGGATTGCCCTTCTTCCCACACCCCATCACCCAGACCCTCACCACAGATGCATCAGACTACGCTTGGGGTGTACACCTGGACAGTAGGTGCATACAGGGCGAATGGAACCCCCAGCAACTCCCCCTGTACATCAGTCTAAAAGAGATGATGGCTGTGCAGCAGGCCTTGATAGCTTTCAAACCCCTTCTCTCTCCAGGGGTTCTCCTGATCAAAACAGACAACACCACAGTGATGTGGCACATCAGTAAGCAAGGAGGGACTCACTCCTACTCACTGTGCAGGCTGGCCATGACCCTTTGGGTCACAGCCTCTTCCATGCATCTGCACAATACCTGCCAGGCTTTCTCAACTCCCTGGCAGACCAATTAAGCAGAAAACTGTTGGACCTCCATGAGTGGCAGCTCAACAGAAACACCTTCATACTAATAACTCAGAAATGGGGAACCCCAGAGGTCGACCTCTTTGCCTCCCACACTAACCATCAGCTCAGCAATTTCTGCACCAAGGAGCATCACAGCATGGCATGGAAAGTAGATGCCCTGTCCTTCCCCTGGGTAAACCTCTCAGTCTATGCCTTTCCTCCTCTACCCCTCATTGCCAAGGTACTGATCAAAATAAGGGTGGAAAAACCAAGGACCATTTTCATAGCTCCAGACTGGCCCAGACAGCACTGGTACCCCTTGCTGCGTAGCCTGTCCCCACTGGGAAACTACACTTACTTCTAGAGAATTGTCGTGGCAATTAAAACTGAATGCGACAAGGTATCCAGGCTTAAATGACAACATAAGTTTAGCCAGTATACTCAAAGCTAAAAGAAATGTACTTTGAATTCAACACAGTTTCCTAAAGTTTACCCCCCCTCCCCCTTTGTTTACCCCTTTCATCTCTGAGGGCATATATCATGTATTTACTCCTTATTCAGCTTTTTACCCTTTGTAGGTATAGGTCATGGTCTTGTACATGACCCACATGGCGTTCCCTATTTTATTCATTTATTTCTTTATTTTGCACTCCTAGACTAGTTCCTTTAGGGTAACCTACTGGGCTTATGATAACTTTATATTTTCAACCTTTAGTTGACAGCACTTTGGTCTTAGACTCAGACAGGAGCATTTCTAATACCTTTAAGTGTTGTTTGCACTATTTAAGTATTAGGATTTTTAAAGTTTTTAACTTTGTAAAAAACAAAGTAGTTTAAGTGTTTGTATTCCTTTTTATAGTAGCATTTTTACTGCATTGTATATATTTTTTCTACATTTTAAAGTTGTTCCTAAATCAATTCAATGTATACTAATACAATTAATCAATGTTTTTAATTAATTAACCAATGGTTTTAAGCCAAGCACTTTATAAATATCACGTGAAAGCATTGTTTGTTACACTTGATAAAGCCTGGTAACACCAGGCGAAAGCGCTTGTGGTTTGAAGTTTGCTCATTAAAAACGTTGTCCTTAGATTACATTTGGTTTAATTTTTTGAACCTCATTGACTGTTTCGTTTAACTGGACTATTCATCAGCGAATTTTTTTACTTTATTTTCTGTGGCCAGACAGTGTTTGTTCCGGGGAAGGTATTCTTGTCTTCTGCATCCTGCTTTCAGGGAGGGACTCACTCCTACTCACTGTGCAGGCTGGCCATGACCCTTTGGGTCACAGCCTCTTCCATGCATCTGCACAATACCTGCCAGGCTTTCTCAACTCCCCGGCAGACCAATTAAGCAGAAAACTGTTGGACCTCCATGAGTGGCAGCTCAACAGAAACACCTTCATACTAATAACTCAGAAATGGGGAACCCCAGAGGTCGACCTCTTTGCCTCCCACACTAACCATCAGCTCAGCAATTTCTGCACCAGGGAGCATCACAGCATGGCATGGAAAGTAGATGCCCTGTCCTTCCCCTGGGTAAACCTCTCAGTCTATGCCTTTCCTCCTCTACCCCTCATTCCCAAGGTACTGATCAAAATAAGGGTGGAAAAACCAAGGACCATTTTCATAGCTCCAGACTGGCCCAGACAGCACTGGTACCCCTTGCTGCGTAGCCTGTCCCCACTGCTCCCATGGAATCTTTCTCAGGTTCCCAGCCTGTCCCCACTGCCCCCATGGAATCTTCCTCAGGTTCCCAGCCTCCTAACCCAGAGGGCAGGGGAATTCATGCGCCCCCAATTGCAGACACTCAATTTGGCAGCTTGGCTTATAACCTGACCCCTGACCAATCTGCCCTCCTCAGTAAACAGATTCTGGATATTATCCAAGAGGCCAGACACCCTAGCACCAGAAAGTCTTATGCAGATAAATGGAAAAGGTTCTGCACATGGATCCAGGCTAAGGGAGCCAATATGGCATAGCCCTCCATCCCTCTCATCCTGGACTACTTAGCTGACCTACTGCACAGTGGTCTCTCTTTCTCCTCTATACAAATTCACACATCTTCTATTTCTGCTCATTTTCCCACTGAGCAGCCTCTTTTTTCACACCCTCTGATCAAGCAGTTCCTCAGAGGGGCTAACAACTTGAGGCCACCCCCAGAAAGGCACCAACATTGGCTTGGGACCTTAACTTTGTCTTGGAAAAGCTCACCCTGCCTCCATTCAAACTAGCTTCTTTTGCAGAGCTAAAATTTCTCCCCTGGAAGACAGCCTTCCTCCTGGCCATCACTTCAGCCAGAAGAGTCTCTGCGCTGCAAGCACTCTTGGCAGTGGAACCCTTCATCATCTTCCATGCAGACAGGGTATCCCTCAGAACTAATCCTTCCTTCATGCCCAAGGTGGTATCCAGTGTGGCTCTCAACCAGTCCATCCATTTGCCCACCTTCTTTCCTAACCCTCAAAACAAGGGGGAAAGGATTATGCCCTCTCTAGATATGCACAGACAGCTCAGATACTATCTGGACAGGACTAAACCCTTCAGAAAATCTGCTGGTTATTTTTGCTTTAGGATCAGAGGGCAAAGCCATCTCCAAACAAACCATTTCCAAATGGATAGCACACTGCATCCATTTCTGCTACAAGCAGCATGGCAAGCCTCCCCCCAAGGGGGTTAGGACCCACTCCACCAGAGCAACCTCCACCTCTGCAGCATTTCTCAGAAGGTCCCCACAAGAGACATCCTGGAGGCTGCCACCTGGACATCTGTTCACACTTACACCTTTACCAAACATTACCACCTGTCTCTGTTTTCTAACTTCAGGGCAGGTTTTGCCTCTGCAGTCTTGCAGGGCATGCTAGCCAGCCCCTAGCTTCCTTGACTGCCTCCAGTCATTTCCTCAGCTTTGGAAATCTACTCAAATGTGATAACTGCAACAGTGAAACACAAAGAACATAGTACAGTTGTGTACACTTACCATAAATGTAGATGTGCGAGTGCCTTCAATGTTGCAGTCCTGGTTTCCCTCCCTCCTTCCTCCTTTTTCTTTTTGTTACCTTTCTTCCTTGTTGTTCTCCTTTCCTTACAAAGGACAGATTGGTATTTTTTTTTCCACTGGTGGGGTCCTGTCATCAGAGCCCAGCCTACTACTTTGGGGGCTCCTGACTGGTTAGGGCAAGAAAAACTGATGTAATGGCATCGGCTACCTCCCTTTATACTCCTGACGACCTGACATTAGTCTTCAAGTGACAGCAACTGACACAGAAATACTAAGTCTCTGGTATTCAGGCCAGCCGAAGGGCTATCCTAGCAGGGATAACCCAAATATGATGACTGCAACAGTGAAGACAGTCGAACATCTACATTTATGGTAAGTGTACACAACTGTACTTTTATCCTCCCAACAGAGCAATGTGGTTTAGGATTACCTGATTTGAAGGATATTTTAGAGCTACACCATTAAGGCTATTACAGATAACAAAGATTAAATGTAATGCAGAAAGCTACAATTCCAAGTGGAAAGGGTTTGGTGATGAAGCGGGAGTAATTCAAGAAATAAGGAAAGAATGGGATTTTGGATGCAGATCTTTAGGGAGAATAACAACAGTCTTATAGAATATTATATTTTTAAAGTAGCAGAAAGTATACTAAGAACTTAGCCTACATGGGAGTGGAGAAAGGTGATTATGATGATAGGGATGACTGCAATTAGGGGTTCAGAGAATAGACAAGAAGGGATGGAATTTACTGGAAAAGGAACCAACGTACTGGGAACAAATAATTAGAGAACAGGCAATAGAATGGGAAGAGGCTAAGAAGACATACGGATTACAAGTTAGTAATTGCCTTCCCTATCAGGGATTGATATTAGAGTATAGACAAAGAGAAATGGATGGAGAATTTTAAATGAAAGAGAGACCCACACTGGTTGAATTTTTAACTGAATCTAGGACAGAAGCTGATGTATAAAAAGTAATAATTAGTAGGGCTTAAAAATATTGCATGACAACAATAAATATAGGAATCCATCAGAAGAGGTCTGTAAAGACTGGGAAGTAAGAGAGAGAGAGAGAGAACTTAGATATGCAGTTCATAAAGAAACAATGGGAGGACATGTGTATGGCTTCCAAATATTTAACAAAGTCTAGAAGATTTAGTATTTTGCATAGATACTTTTATACCCTAAGCAGATTCCAAATAATTTTTCTTCAGGTAGATGGCAAGTCTTGGAGGTGTGATAGGGAAGAAAGAGGTAACTGGGAACATATGTTTTGAGAATGTAATGAGTTGAAATTCCCTACAGAGTACTTTGTCAGGAATACTGGGTAAGCAAATGAGTGTAACTAAGGAAATTATGTTTTTGAGGTGAGATATTGGATCTGAATTGCCTAGACATAGTAAGGCCTTGTTAACTTTAATTCTGGTGGCTGCCAAAAAAGCAGTTACTATAAAATTGAAATCAAAATCTAAATGAACTATACTTGAAGTAACCAACATTGTAACAGAGATAAAAGAATATGCAGATCTCTAAGGATAATAACAACAGTCTTACAGAATATTATATTTGTAAAGTAGCAGAAAGTATACATGAGATCTTTAGAAATGTAAAGGAGTAAACTACATAGAAAAAAATGGAAACTATGGGAACAGTACACGCAGAAAAATGTTTTGGAAGAAGAATGAGGTTTAAGAGAAAGCAAAGCAGGAATTGGATAATTTATGTAATGTTGCTTAGATATATAAGATATATAAAATATATGTGATGTATAATGTTTGTAAATATGAACTTGCTAATAATGGTTTGATGACTTTTATATAAATGTAAGTTTGCCAATGTCAAAAGTGATAATTCAATAAAGGTATTAAAATTGAAAGAATATCCCTAACAAATGGGAAAAATACACTCTGACAGTGTGTTTCTTGACACCACTAACCTTCTGCCTCTTCCCACTTACATCTGCTTATTTATTTCTGTGTACCAGGGTAGAGCACTGATCAAAATCAGTCATTTGCAGACACAGCCTGGGTTTCATACAAGTAAGAAAAGTAGTGACATTGAAAGTATAACTAAATTATACAGTACAATGATGTAACACAGATGAAAATATACACACACATTTGTATATGAAGATTTAAAAAGAAGTAGGATCAGGAATGTAATGCATAATACAGATGTTATAGGCGATGTAAATGTGGTCCAGCCAAAAGAGTAAACATATTATATTCAAACGTGGAGAGAGATTTTAACAATTTTCTTTCCTTAATACATATTTAACCTTGCCTGGGGCCTCTTCTAGGGTATGTATAGGATAGCCCTTGACCAGAGACCTCCCATCTGTTAATACCACATCGGTATCCAAAGGGTCTGTTCAGAGCAGATCCTCTTGACACCTCATATACTGTGACAAAAGAATATTTTTGAGGAGGATGGCAGCTATCAATCTGTAATACGATGTTGCATTCAGTTAGCTTGACATATAGCTCTATGGATAGGAAGCCATCACTTGCCACCTTAATAAACACATCAGAGACCAACAACTCCTTTGAGCTGAGAGCTGGAATGAATTCTAAGTCAGCCATGGAAATCACTGCTGTAGTAAATAAAAAAGTGGAGTTTACATCTCATTCCCAAAATCAAAATGATATCCAAATACCTACATCATAGGTCAAGATGAATCGGAAAAGGATAATGAGATTTATCATATAAAAGATCCCCTTCACACAAACCTATCACCAAGATGACATAAGTGGGGGGTACTGTGGCTTACATCAACCATATATAGCATTTGTAATAAATCCAAATGCAAGCTATTAAAAATCATTATACAAGTCAGAATAGTACAATCAAAACTCAATAGCATACATAACCATTTCATGAAAAATGGAAATGTAGAATGCCTTATCAACTTGTCTTCTACTTGAATATTGTTCAAAATATTCAGAACTTTTATAGCATTTTTAATAATAACTATATTTCAAGGATCCGTGGACATAAAAATAGTCCAAAATCTTATACTAGGTTCATAGACAGAAACTCAGACTTGCCTTGTGGGTGCAAGAGGGATTTATGCTGCCTAGTCTTTTTGAAAAGAGATTTTTTTTTTTATGTTTGGATGAACCAAGCTTATTATTAATATGTATGTGCCCCAAAACTCACGAATCCCATATGGAGGAGATTCACGAGCAGGTGGTGATGATTTAAGCCTAAGCAGGTATCTGCAGCCTTGACCTTAGTTCCTCAGCAGCAGGTATTTGAACCTTTGATCTTGGTTCCTTAGCTGTCAAAGCGTTCTGTTTGGTTATTTGACTTTGGTAACTTATGGGTAAGCCAGCTAATTCAGAATATCATGTTTTAGTACATAACCCTGTCAGCTTCATTCACTTTGAAGTGGTTACGATGGAACATCTCACTCAAGATTTTCTTTGACAGATATATCCCCAAACTCTACTTGAGCATGCTTAGACCAGCTGGATATAGCCAACTTGGTACATTACTATAGCTACATATGAATTTAGTTACAGCCCAAATGCTAACATCAGTTTCTGCCCTATGCACTGTGAACCCACAAGGTCTTTAATTAGAAAATATTCCCATTGTAGATGTGAGAATCTGGCTGGATTTTACCCCAACCCCCATTCTCAATCTTTGCCCTAATCTACACTCCCAACCCTTCCCACTCCATCCACATGGCTGCTACACGTACTTCACTTGAACTCAAATAAAGTGTTGGGGAAAGGTGCAGCAGCTGCTTGCCCAAACTCATATTTGAATTTGAGCATTAACGTCAGCAAATATGAGCTACAAGAAGCTCGAGGCAGTGGCTTTGAGACAGTGGTCTTCTAACATTTGAGTCTCTATGGCTTATAGAAGAACCATAGTTTAGGCAAGCTCTATCTAGGTGCCCAGGACAGATGTGGAAGGTTTATAGAGATGCATCAACAACATCTGTATGTTTTGCTTGACCGTCTTCTGCACAAGCCATCACTACTACCTCGATGGTCCAGGAAAGAAAGACTAACATTTGGTGAAGAGGATTAAGGCTGTGAGCTGTTAATGAGCAACTTCCTGTGGTACAGGGCTTGATTCCCTTAGTCTTCATTTGCCTACTGGATGATCTTAAGTAAGTCACTTAACCAGACAGTGCTTTGAGGCAAAAGGGAATTTAGGATAGGTTCCTTAATGGTCTCCTGGAATACATGCTTAGTATTTTTTATTTATTTTACATTTGTTGACCGGGCTAGTCTAACTGGATATATGTCCATTTTCAGTAGAGGCCCGGGGAGAAAAGCTCCAAGCATAGCCAGTGAGATAAACATACATTATATGCAGTGGTAACATGATTTGCTGTACATTGTTTAGATTATACATAAAAAAAACTTATACAGGGTTATACATAAAAAGAAAATTTATATAGAGTCCTTTAGTAAGGCTTAGAGTAAGATCTAATACACTAAACAAACATAATATAACAATTATTTATTTATTTATTTTTCTTTCTGTGTGCCTAGTTTACAGATGTACAAACTTATGTTTATATCTAGTGTAGAGGAGGACTAGTACTGTTAGAGTAAGTAAACTCTTATAGAGTTCTAAGAAGGAAAACTTGTTAAATACTATTTAGAGGTTAGTTTACTAGTTAACACTGGTAGGCGTCAGACTGACAGAGCAGAGAAGTATAGGGGGAGCAGGATGGGGAATTGAATTTATTAGTCAGGGTTAGAGCAGGGACATAGCCAGTGTGTTTTAAGATATTCTTTGAGATGTTTTTTGAAAAGCAGTGTGGAAGAAAGAGTTGAGAGTTCATTTGGAAGCTGGTTCCAGGTTTTTCCCACTGTGTTAGTGAATAGTGAGTCCCCAGCCTTGTTGTTTGATTTAATAGTGGAAACTAGGAACTTATTAGCTGAGCGTAGAGTTGCAAGATTTTTGTATGGGGTAATCAGATTAGTGAGAGCTGGTGTGTTCTTAGGGTGGTAAAGGATCTTTTGGGTGATAATAAGTTGTTGACAAAATAGCTGGTTCTGCAGTTCTAACCATCCAAGTTGTTTGAGGTTGTGGCAGTGGTGGGTTCTGAATGGGGCACCAGTGGCAAATCTGGCAATGTTATTATAGCTGGTTGCGAGTTTGCTAAGATTATTTTTAGATAGATTGGTATAAATGGCAGAGGCATAGAACAGGGTAGAGATAAGGTGGGTCTGGGCAATAGTAGATCTAGCTAATGGCGTAAGTAAGTGTTTGATTCTATAAAGGGAGCCTAGTTTTCTGTTGACAGATTTTATAGTAGTATTAATATGATCATCATAGCTGAGGTTGTGGTCTATTGTAATTCCTAGGAGTCGGGTTGTAGTGTATGGAGATATGCTAGTGCCATTGTTAGAGGTTACTGTGAAATTAATTGGTGGTGACTTTTGGGTAGGAGCAAAAAGCAATAATTTTATTTTTTTGGGGTTCAGGAGGAGGCACTGTTGATGAACCAGTTTTCAACAATATTAAGTACTGTTTGTGTGAGGGTTTGGAGTGATATTATGGACTTAGCAGAACATATTAAAGTAGAATAATCTGCATATTGTATGCAGGTGGCTTGTGGAATTTTGGCATTTAGAACATTAATAAAAATTGAAAAGAGAAGAGGGCCTATAATAGAGCCTTGAGGTACTCCAATGTTAACAGGGAGGGGTGTGGATAGATTGTTATCCAAGAGCACCGATTGCTGTCTGTTTTCCAACTAGGATTTAAACCAAAGTAATGCTTGTGGGTCAAGAGATAGGGCTTTTAGCATATCAATTAGTAGGTGATGGTTAACCATGTCGAAGGCTTTTGAAAGGTCAATAAATGGTGCAGAGGAAAGAGAGTTATTGTTACGATTTTTGTTTATACAGTCAGAAAAAGATAGCAGGGCAGTGGTGGTACTATGAAATGGCCTAAATCCGTGCTGACAGTTGGCAAGTAAATTATTGTGGAGGAGGTGGTCAAGTAGTTGTTGGTGGATGCCTTTTTCCATTATTTTAGCTATTGGAGAGAGTAAGGCAATTGGTCAAAAGTTAGAAATCTCAGTAGAAGTACCACACTTACTCAGTAGATGTACCACCCTTATAAAATAAAATAAAAATAAAAAAATAAATTATGAGTGGGTCACCAATCATAACCTGCTTATTATGTGCTCGAGACATGGATGCCAAAAAATTCACCTTGAGAGCAAAGCTCAAGAGGTGAATCTTGGCATTCATGGTGAGAACACCTACTAGTAGGCTAGGACTGGAGACCACTAAAGTATCTGCTATGCTTCTGTGTAGTGCATGGAGCATAGTGATTACCCTCCAGTATTTGGAAACAGACAAATCAGTAAGCACTACTGCAACACAAGACCTAATATGAACAGCTGTTAAGCACTCCTTGCATCACTTGTTAAGGTCAGGTCTCACATTAGGCAGTCAAATTTGATAGCACTCAGCAGCAAATGACAGCAAGAGAATAATTGTTTCTACCTGCTTTCTGCAACATGTCCCTCACTTCCTCTCATAAACATAGAATGTAGCTAGAATAGCAGGATTTGTGTTAGCATGCATTTTCTGAAGAATGAAAAGTCTGAAATTCAAATGTATGTCATTATTTAGTGACTTCGTTCCTCAGTGATATGTTTGAAAACAACACATTTTATGAGGAATAGACCAAAAATATGGGGAAAGAATATGGACAGTCTGCAAAAATCTGGACAGTTGACAGGCGAAGTTGAGTGCTTATACAAGGGATTGAGTTACACTGCCTTTCTGACAGCACTCAGTAAGTGCATTATGGCTTTGAAAGCCAGCAAAACACTTAGCACTTTTTTCTCTGTGACAGGTAGTACATGGAGCAGATAAAGCTCCATATACTACAAAGAATTATGATTAAGTCTCCAATCCTAGCCTACTAGTAGGTGTTCTCACCATGGATGCCATGATTCACCTCTTGAGCTTTGCTCTCAAGGTGAATTTTTTGGCATCCATGTCTCAAACACATAATAAGCAGGTTATGATTGGTGACTCACTCATAATCCTCTATATTTCGCATGCAGGGAGAAGAAACTACTTGTGGACTGTCATCAAATGATTATGTTTTGTCACTCAAGCAGCTAGATTGGTGTGTGTGTGTGTGTGTGTGTGTGTGTGTGTGTGTGTGTGTGTGTGTGTGTGTGTGTGTTTACATGTTTGCCCTCATGCATGCAAGTGTGCAGAAAAAAGACACTGTTATCAAATGTCTACGTCTTGTGACTTAAAGAGCTAGATTGGTTGGTGTGTGTGTGTGTGTGTGTGTGTGTGTGTGTGTGTGTGTGTGTGTGTGTATGTGTGTGCATGCATTTGCACAAGTGCGCAGGAAGAAGACACTACTGGTGGACTATAATGAAATATAGCAATAACCCACGCCTGGGCGTGGGTAATGCTGGATTTACCCACGGCTGGCGTGGTTTGGTCCCGAGGGCGAACCCAGAAGTGGGTTATTGCTATTATACCATGACATTATTTAAGAAAAGAAACTGTTACTTCTCTTAAATAATGGCATAGTATAATACCTGTTTACTGCCCTTCCGCAGATGTCTGGCATCCGCGGCAGTTCTGATGTACTGCGCGCCTGTGCAGTACATCAGAGCTGTGGGCAAAAGCAACGGAGAAAGCAAGATCTTCGTTGCTTTTTTTTTACTGTTTTCGCTATGTTAAATGGGTTTAACATAGCGAGACAGTTTTAAAATAAGCAACGGAGATGTCCGTTGCTTATTTTAAAACTGTGTCGCTATGTTAAACCCATTTAACATAGCGAATAAAAAGCAACGGAGATCTTGCTTTCTCCGTTGCTTTTTTTTTAAAACCTGTCTCGCTATGTTAAATGGGTTTAGCATAGCGAGACAGCTTTAAAATAAGCAACGGAGATCTCCGTTGCTTATTTTAAAGCTGTCTCGCTATGTTAAACCCATTTTACATAGCGAGACAGTAGAGTTATACTAATGGAAAATAGTCCGGGCAACCGGACCTGTTTCCATTAGTATAACTCAATTTACAATGTGCACGCTGGCCAATCAGCGTGCACGTTTTGGGGGGGTCATGGTATAATGCATATGTTTTGTGACTTAAGCTAGGTTGGTGTGTGTGTGCGCCTGTGTGTGTGTGTGTGTGTGTGTGTGTGTGTGTGTGTGTGTGTGTGTGTGTGTGTGTGTGTGTGTGTGTGTGTTTGTGTGTGCGAGCGTGCAGGAAGAGGACACTACTGATGGACTATAATCAAATGCATATGTTTTGTGGCTTAAGCAGCTAGATTGGTGTTTATGTTCATGTGCCAGAAGAAGACACTACTGGTGGACTGCCATCAAATTTCTATATTTTTTACTTAAGCAGCTAGATTGGTGTGTGTGTGTGTGTGTGTGTGTGTGTGTGTGTGTGTGTGTGTGTGTGTGTGTGTGTGTGCGCGTGTGTGTTTGTGTGTAAAAGCATTACACATATAAGGAGCAATAATATATGTGCCTTCATTTAAAGTTACGGCTTACAGTGAGTAAAATGTTGCAGTTCAGGCACAGAAGCATAGCAAGCAGATGATGCATCATATTGGTTTGCAAGGCATTGCATATCATCTGTCAGGTAGAGAAATACACTAAGTCTATTGAGAAGCAAAAATAGTAAATGTAAATACTGCTGCTGTTCAAAATCAGGCAGGGTCTCTCAAGTGTATGAAATTTTCAGTGTGGGTTGTGCTCTGTTAGGCACTTGGATAACGTATACCTTTTGCAAGGTGTTGCTTATTATATCATTCTTATTATTATATAATAACCTTAGCAGTGAACATATATTTCACATGTAAACAGAGCTTCATGTTTCAAATTTAAGAACGAAAATAATAGGACCATTGGTCCGTTTAGTTCTCAAATTTGCACATTGGATCAACTTTTTAAATGGATTAAATGTAACTTAGTTCAGTCCTGCTATAGCAACCAATTATTTATTCCTTAGAGAGCAATTTTACCCATATTAAATATTTTTCTCCCCATAAAGTACATTTTTATCCTTTAATGTCACACCTGTACTGCCGCATGCAAAGAAAACATTAACTAAAATGTTACTCCACTTGTTTTCTGCCTGAACTCATATTTCATTTTTGACTTTCGTGTAATCTGACATTATTTCCCTTAAGTATTTGTCTCATAATCCATTTCATCATACATGTAGGCTGGATCAGTAAAGTAGGGTTAGGTATATCTGAGGCATATGTTACAATGAGAAAGCAGATTAATTAGGAAGGAAGCTGATTTTAGACACAAGAAGAAAAAAGTCTTACATGTTTTTACTTAAGTATGTGTTATTTGTTGTAGATGAACATTTTTTCAGAGCTAAGCTTTTATAGTGTGGCCAGATGCTTCCATTCTGATCCTGAATAAAAGCAGGTATTTCAAGCTTAGCATTCAAATGTATATAAAAAGAACAATGACATTCACATCGCAATTTTTTCTGAGGACAGATTGTTTTTCTTTCCATTTAATCCAAACCTGGAGTGCCATATGCAAAGAAAATGAATTGTGTACTACTGCCTTGGATTTCTGGCTGTGTTTGATTTTGCATTCTCTTTAATCACCATTTCTGTTAACTCAAATTGCATTTCACAGGCAGTCTTTTTGGCTGGGTCGTGTCAATGAGAAGGGGAGAGATAACTATAGATAACGGTAAACACTAAATCTTACTGCATAGCAAAGAAAAAATATGTTAAGGAGTGTGACAATGGACAGCTCATTGTGACTGTGAGCTATTAATTACAGATGACCAATTTCGCACCTCAGCTAGAAAGTAGTTGGAACAATATTTCTTCCTGAGTTAAAAAAACAAAACAAAACGCTTGTGCACATACATACAAATCAGCTAGCATTTCAATCTTGAACATTCAAAAGTACCTCTCCAGCTGTTGTGGCATACAGGTCTAAAGACCTGACTGTGGCTTCAGTGACCTGGAATTGATTAGCAGCTCAGGTGACTGATAACAATGGCCATTCCTAAAACTTTACTCCCATTCCCTAACCATAAAACTCCACTTCTTCTGCTTTTTTACCCTAAACTCACCTCCCTAACCCTAAAACATAAATCCCCTTCTCAGTCATTGCCCTAATCTAAGTAGATATGATGAGCATGCAGGAGCATGCAAGCACATCGGTGCAGTGTTGTAGGTCTTTGTAGTATATATCGTGCATATCCCCACATAGAGGTGGGATTAGGCCATACAAAATACCCTCAATTACTGAGCTGTCAGCAAGGCACAAAACACTCTCATGCCTAAATTATGGCCCCTTTCAGATAACCATAACTTTGCCACTGGGAAGTCAAGACTTACTGTATGGGGAATGAATGGAACATATGTATTTGGAGGGAGGCTTGATAATTGTTGGGCACAAGGCAAAAAGACATTAAAGAATATTGTGTAACTTGATGAACACCTGGGATAGAGTCGGGCTCATTTTTTACTAATTATCTTTCAAAAACAATATAGCTTATAATATAAGCACATAATATTTAGAAAAATCTTAAGTAATTTTTGCAACTCAAATCTGTATATGACATGCTTACATATAGGAATACTTCATCAAAAATTACCTTTTTTCTAAATATTCTGTGTATTATACAGGGCAGGAAATGAAAATGAAATGAACATTCCTTTAATCTACATAAAGTCTAAGTAATATAAAAAATTTCTAGCTACACCTCTGATATCTAATAACAAAAAAGTCATAGAAAGGAAAATAACTGTAAACACAAACTGATGCTATTGGCATTAACAGTCAAAAAAGCAGGAAAGCCCAGTGCTTTTATTATAAGCCAGTACAGTCTACTTTGTCAACTGCTTCTGGTACAGTCTGCCCTCATGTTATCAGGAAAGCAGAATCCTTTTTTTAACAAGAAACATCTTTCTAAATTATCACTTATGACATCAGCAGTCACACATTTATATAAATGAAAACAAACCATATAGACATATTTTCACTTGCAAACATTATACATCACTTATAATCAATCCAATCATTGTCACTCAAACATATAGGTCATTCAATTCCTGCCTTCCCTTAAACCTCATTCCTCCTACAAAACATTATTCTGCATGTATAGATTGTACAATTACTATTTTTCTATGTAGTTTGCTCCTACCCTTCTCTAAAGATCCCACTTCCACTTCTTTAATCTCAGTTACTATATCCACTGTTTCTAGTTGGTTTAGGTTTTGATCTTCATTTTCTAGTAATTGCTTTTTGCCAGCCATCTGAATTAAACCCAGCAAGGCCTTACTATGTCTGTGCAATTCTGATTCTGTATCACAGTGCAGAAGATCATTTTTTAGTTATATCAATTTGATCATCCAGTATTTCTGATAGAGTAGTCTGCAGGACATTTTTAAACTCTACCAACTCATTAAACTCCCAAAAAAATGTGTTCCCAATTACATCTTTTTTCCCTCATAACAGCTCCAACATTTGCTATCTACCTGAGGAAAAATTCCTTGGAGTCTGCTTCGGGTGTAAAAATACCCATGCAAACACTTCCAAGCAAAGATCCAAAATCTTCTAGACATTGTTGCATATTTGGGGGGCATACGTATATCCCCTATGCTTTCTTTGTGAATTGCTCATCCAATCTATGATGTTCTTCGTGTTTCACTGTTGCAGTCATCACACTTGGGTTATCCGTCTGCAGGTAGCCCTCAGTCGGCCCGAATACCAGAGTCATAGTATTTATGTGTCGGATACTGTCACTTCTACCATGACGTCACGTCATCAGGGGTATAAAAACAGGCAGCCAACGCCATTACATCAGTCTTTCTTGCCGAGGAAGAGCCCGAAACAGAAGCAGCTCATTTCATTTTTCTAGTTGATAATCCTGAAGTCTTCTAAAGCTAAGTACCCCATTGGGGATCCTTTTTTCTTGCTCTAACAGATGTCAGAAAAAAGTTAACAATTGTCTTGCCTGTGGAAAAATACCTCACAGAGATTTTCATTCTTACTGCATCACCTGTTTAGGCCCAGACCACTACATCCCTCACTGTCAGTTTTGTGCCTTGTTTAATGCCCAAACCATTCGTCGTCGGGCCATTTTTGTTGCTAAATTCTTTTGCTCTCAATCTCTGTATTCCAAAATGGCTTTGGTAAGCCATCCGACTACCGATCTTCTGAAAAAATGTAAGGATAAAGACAGAGACAGACCTCATAGGTCCAAAACTGCTGACGACGTTTCCGTTAAGTTAGTCGCCAGTCTGCCAGTACTCAGTGAGGCACCTTTGCAACCCCTGATGCCCGCTTCTTTGGATTCGCAGGCCTCTGCTGAGACCCATTCAGAGTCCGGTATGCTGCAAAATGCGTCTTCGACTATGGAACCAGCAGATGTCTCTACCTTGGATGGGTCCGGAGCCGCTGTGCAGGCACTGGCTTTTGAGGGTGTTTTCTGACCTACTGATGTTCAAATCAAACCAACAACTTCTTTTTTAGCCAAAACTACAGAGTTTCTTAAGCCCAGAGTATGCACTACACCTAGAAAACCGACCACCAAAGTGCATGCTCAGGCCTCCATGCCACAAAAACAAATGCTTAGAATGGCTGAAGACCTTATAATGCTAATTAGGGAAAGCCAGCCTTCCCCTGCTAAGAGACAAAGAATTCAGTTGCATTCAGATTCTACAGACCAGAAGTCCGATGACTCTGACCTTTCTGATTATCAGGACATGCCCTTATCAGCCTATGAGGATTCAGATGCAGAGGAATCCATTCCCTCTGCCTCCCCTCCAGAGGATTTCTCTTTTGGTGAAACTTTGCATACTTTAAGAGAGCATTTCCATTGGGAATGCCAAGACTATCCTCAGTCCAAAAAGAGACTTGGAGAATTTTTAGAGTGACCTCAGGACAGGCCTTTAGCTATTCCCTCTGTCCTGGATGTTGTGGATGATGTTTTCATCCAATCCAGTCTTACTCCAGACACTTTACCTCCAGCCCCTACGAAACCTGACAGGTACTACCGAGTACCTGATTCCCGCAAGTTTCTTTTCAAGAATCCTACCGCTGATCCAGAGATCATTTCCCAGGGACCTAAACGTATTAATGCTACTACAGCCAAAAATCCTACCCCTTCTGACAGGGATTCCAGAGCTTTAGACAGATGAGGTAAGAAGGTATATACCTCTGCAACTCTTGCTATCGGCATTGAATGCCAGTTTCACATGCTGAAGTACCAGCAACATATTATGGAATTCATTAAACAAAAAATGGTAATATTTCCAGATTGTACAGAAAATAAAGATTTGCAAGAGCTTATGCATTCTGCAAACAAAGTTAGTAAGCATACTTTGCAGTGTGGTTTTGATGTCCTAGAAGCATCTTGCAGGGCTGAAGTCACTGGCTCTGTACTGAGAAGACATGCTTGGCTGAAGGAGCAGACCTTGCCAGTTCATGTCAAATCCAAATTACTAGATGCTCCTTTAAATAAGGATGTTTTGTTTGGCACCAAAGCAGAAGAAGTTCTTAAAAAGATGGAAAAAAAAGCTAAATCTATGCAAACTGTTACAGAATTCTTAGAAGTGCAACCACCTCGATTCAGTAGGCATTGACATTCAAAACACTGGTCCTTTCCAGTCCCCTCCAGGCCTTCCCAAACAAGACCCAGGGGAAACAGACCACCCAGACTACAGTCTCAGGGTATGCAGAGATCTAAGCAATGGAGTGCTCCCACCCCTAAAACAGGGAGTGGTAAGCCTCCTCCCTATGGCAAAAGTTCACAATGACTTCTCAACTCTACTTCCCAGCCCTGCTCAATTGCTTGTGCCCCTAGGAGGAAAACTTGCCCTTCATGCAAAAAACGATATCCATCACTCAGGACCGATGAGTCCTCAGCATTGTATCCCAGGGTTACAAATTTTATTTCCCTTCACTGCCAACCCCAACCGGGTTTCCAGACCTTTCTCCAAACCAGTGGGCAAGGGCTCAAAACCAAGTTCTTTCCCTGCTCAACATCAGAGTTATTCAGCCAGTTCCAGTAGAACAAAGGGGTCAAGGTTTCTACTCCAGACTATTCCTGGTACCCAGGAAAGAGGGCTCTTGGTGCCCAATCCTGGATCTTTCAATTCTCAACACCTTCCTGGTGGTCCCAAAATTCAAGATGGTTACCCTGCAACAACTTCTCCCTATGCTAGCCAAGGATGCCTGGTTAGTCACCCTAGACTTAAAAGAAGCTTATCTGCACATCCCCATCAGGGAATCATGCAGGAAATATCTACATTTCAGGGTAGGATCTATGCATTATCAGTTCTCTGCACTTCCCTTTGGGTTATCTACTGTGCCCATGGTATTCACAAAATGCTTGGCTTCAGCCATTGCATACTGCAGGCAGAGAAATATCCAAATTTACCTGAACTTGGACGACTGCCTGATTCAGGTGGACAGCCAGGAATTGCTGCTTCAGCACCTGGCATTTATAAAAAGCCTTCTCACTTCATTGGGATACACCATCAATGAAAAGAAATCACAACTGGTGCCCAGTCAAAAGATTGTATTCCTGGGAGCAAGCTTGGACACAACTTCCCAGATGGCATTTATCACTTCAGAAAAACAGGTCTATCTGACAGACTACTTCAAGCAAATCTTATCTGCACATCCCCATAAGGGAGTCTTGCAGGAAATATCTACACTTCAGGGCAGGCTCTGTGCATTATCAATTCTCTGCACTTTTCTTTGGCTTATCTACTGCGCCCAGAGTATTCACAAAGTGCCTGGCTCCAGCCATTGCATACTGCAGGGAGAGAAATATCCAATTTTTCCCATACTTGGACAATTGCCTGATTCAGGCAGACAGTCAGGTATTGCTACTTCAGCACCTGGCATATATAAAAAGACTCCTAACTTGATTGGGGTATACCATCAATGAAAATAAATCACAACTGGTGCCCAGTCAAAAAATTGTATTCCTGGGAGCAAGCTTGAACACAACTTCCCAGATGGCATTTCTCACTCCAGAAAAACAGGTCTATTTGACCTACTACTTCAAACAAATGGCCACCAAAACCCAGCTAACTGCAAGAAAAATACTGCAAGCCCTAAGGTTCATGGCCTCATTTATTCTGCTAATTCCATATACAAGACTGCATATGAGGAAACTTCAATGGTACTTAAAAAGTCTTTGGTGCCAACATTCTCAGGATCTGGAAACAGTCATTCCTATCATACCTTGTTTGAGGGAAGAGTTCTTTTGGTGGGCAGAAGCATGCAACAACAACAAGGGACTGCATTTTACTCTACCCCATGCTGCCCAAACCCTGACCACAGATGCATCAGACTATGCATGGGGGGCCCACATGGCTGGCAAATGTATTCAGGGCCACTGGAGCCTAAGCCAAATTCTCCTGCACATCAACCAAAAGGAGATAATAGCTGTACAGAATGCTCTGACAGCTTTCAGATACCTAATCCTTCCAGGACAACTGCTGATAAAAACAGACAACACCACAGTTATGTGGTACATAAACAAGCAGGGGGGAACCCATTCTTACCCACTCTTCAGGTTAGCCATGACTCTGTGGAGCACAGCGCTGGACAACTAAGTCCATCTACAAGCTCAATTTCTGCCAGGCAAACAAAATTCATTAGCAGATGACTTAAGCAGAAATCTCCTAGACACACACGAGTGGAAATTGGAGCCCAACACCTTCAACCTTCTGATCTAGAAGTGGGGGACCCCAGAGGTGGATCTCTTTGCCTCCCCCCACAACCACCAGTTAAACAAATTCTGCACCAGGAACCCTCACAGCAGGGCCTGGAAGGTGGATGCCCTATCCTTTCTATGGGAAAACCTCTCAATCTATGTCTTTCCCCCTCTGCCCCTTCTCTCAAGAGTACTACTCAAGATAAAAGAAGACAGGCCAAGGACAATTCTGATTGCCCCAGACTGGCCATGCCAGCACTGGTACCCACTTCTGCTGTGCAGCCTGACAATGGTGCCACTGTATCACCTACACCAGACCCCTACCCTGCTGTCACAGCAGGAGGGATAAATTTTGCATCCACAATTGCAAACCCTAAATCTTTCAGCCTGGAGTATTCCTTGAATACTCCACCAGCAACCCTAAGTAAACAGGTGCTGGACATTATTCTTGAAGCCAGAAGACCTAGTACTAGGAAATCCTATGCGGAAAAGTGGAAAAGATGTTGCTCTTGGATTCAGTCTAAAGGAAAGGACACAGCAGCACCCTCCGTACCACTAATCCTGGATTACATAGCAGAGCTACTCCACAGATGCCCATCCTTTCTCCTCCATTAAGAGTCATGCCTCTGCCATTTTGGCTCATTATAATACTGAGCCACCTCTATTTTTCCACCCTCTCATCAAACAGTTACTGAGAGGGGCCAACAACTTAAGGCTCCCAAGGAGAGCACCCACCCCTGCTTGGGACCTTACGTTTGTACTGGAAAAACTCACGCTTCCCCCTTTTGAACCTGCTACTTCAGCAGAGTTGAAATTCCTCTCTTGGAAAACAGCCTTGCTTCTAGCCATCACTTCAGCTAGAAGAGTGTCTGAGCTACAGGCACTGATGGTTGTGGGACCCTTTATTATCTTCTATGCTGACAGGGTTTCCCTCAGGGCTAACCCGTCCTTTATGCCTATGGTGGTGTCCAGTGTGGCCCTAAACCAATCCATCCATTTGCCAACTTTCTTCCCTAACTCTCAGAATAAAGGGGAAAGGATCCTGCACTCTTTGGATGTGCACAGACAGCTCAAGTTCTACCTTGATAGGACTAAGCCTTTCAGAAAATCTGACCAGCTGCTAGTCAGCTTTGCAACAGGGGCAGAGGGCAAGGCCACTTCTAAACAAACCATTTCCAAATGGATAGCACACTGCATTCATTTCTGCTTCAAGCACCATGGAAAACCAACCCCTCAGGGGGTCAGAACACATTCCACTAGGGCTACTTCTACCTCTACAGCATTTCTCAGGGGAGTCAAGCCTACCAAGGACATTCTGGAAGCTGCAACCTGGAGTTCTGTGCACACCTTCACCAAGCATTACCACTTACCTATCTTTTCCAAATCCAGGGCAGGATTTGCTACAGCAGTCTTGCAGGGCCTATTAGCCAGCCCTAACTCTTCTTGACTGCCTCCACTCTTCCTCAGCTTTGGGAATCAACCCAAGTGTGATGACTGCAACAGTGAAACACGAAGAACATAGTACAGTTGTGTACACTTACCATAAATGTAGATGTTCGAGTGTATTCACTGTTGCAGTCCTGGTATACCTCCCTCCAGCCCCCTGTTTTTCTTTATCTTTCTACCTCTCCTCTCTATGGCTATTCCTAATGATATTGGTATTTACCTTTTACTGGTGGTGGTTTCCACACCATATACTAGCTCCCTATTTGGGAGCTCCTGACATTTGGGGCAAGAAAAACTGATGTAATGGCGTTGGCTGTCTGTTTTTATACCCCTGACGACCTGATATCATGGAAGAAGCGACAGCATCCAACGCAGAAATACTAAGACTCTGGTATTCAGGCTGACTGAAGGCTACCTGCAGGCAGATAACCCAAGTGTGATGACTGCAACAGTGAATACACTCGAACATCTACATTTATGGTAAGTGTACAAAACTGTACTTTCCCAATCCATTCTAACCTCCTCTGATTGATTCTGATAATTATTATGCAATATTTTATATGCCTTACTAATTGGCCACTTTTAACAGTAGCTTCTGTTCTAGATTCAACTAAAAACTCTACAGTGCCAGTCTTTTGCTCAGGATCCTCCTGTTTCTTTCTCTTTGTATCTACTCTGATATCAATCCTTGATAGGGTAGGCAATCAATAGCCTGCAGTCCAAATGAATTCTTGGCCTCTTCTCATTCTATCTTTCCCTCTCTAATTATTTGCTCCCAATACCTTGGCTACTGTTGGCCGAAGGAGAAGAGGCAGGGGAAGGCATGCCCGAAGGCAGAAAGAGAGGAGGAAGGTTAGGAGTGTAGTAGTGAGGGTAGGAACTTTGAATGTTGGCAGTATGACTGGTATAGGGAGAGAACTAGCTGATATGATAGAGAGAAGGAAGGCTGATATATTGTGTGTGCAAGAGACCAGATGGAAGGGAAGTAAGGCTAGGTGTATAGGAGGCGGGTTCAAATTGCTCTATCATGGTGTGGATGGCAGGAGAAATGGGGTAGGGGTTATCCTAAAGGAACAGTATGCCAAGAGTGTTTTGGAGGTGAAGAGAGTGTTTGATAGAGTGATGTTTATGAAGCTTGAAATTGATGGTGTAATGATGAATGTTGTTAGTGCATATGCTCCACAAGTTGGGTGTGCTATGGATGAGAAAGAAAAATTTTGGAGTGAGTTGGATGAAGTGGTGGTGAGTGTACCCAAGGGTGAGAGACTAGTGATTGGAGTGGACCTCAATGGGCATGTTGGTGAAGTGAACAGAGGGGATGAGGAAGTGATGGGTAGGTATGGTGGTAAGGAGAGGAATGCAGAAGGTCAGATGATTGTGGATTTTGTGAAAAGGATGGACATGGCTGTTGTGAATACGTATTTTAAGAAGAGGGAGGAGCATGGGGTGACGTACAAGAGTGGAGGAAGATGCACTCAGGTGGATTATATCCTATGTAGGAAGGTCAGTCTGAAGGAGACTGGAGACTGTAAAGTGGTGACAGGGGAAAGTGTAGTTAAGCAGCATAGATTGGTGGTCTGTAGGATGACATTGGTCATCAAGAAGAGGAGGAGAAGTGTGAAAGCAGTGCCAAGGATTAAATGGTGGAAGTTAAAAAAGGGTGATTGTGAGGTGGAGTTCAGGGAAGAGTTAAGACAGGCACTGGGAGGCAGTGAAGAGTTACCTAATAGCTGGGAAACTACAGCAGAGCTAGTGCTTGGTGTGACATCTGGACAGAGGAAGGAGGACAAGGAGACCTGGTGGTGGAATGAGGAAGTACAGGAGAGTATACAGAGGAAGAGGCTGGCGAAGAAGAAGTGGGATTGCCAAAGAGATGAAGAAAGTAGACATGAGTATAAGGAGATGAAACACATGGCAAAGAGAGAGGTGGCAAAGGCTAAGGATAAGGCATATGGAGAGTTGTATGATAGATTGGACACTAAAGAGGGAGAAAAGGACCTGTACCAATTGGCTAGACAGAGAGACAGAGCTGGAAAAGATGTGCAGCAGGTAAGGGTGATAAAGGATAGTGAGGGAAACGTACTCACAAGTGAGGAGAGTGTGTTGAGTAGATGGAAAGAGTACTTTGAAGGGCTTATGAATGAAGAGAATTAGAGAGAAAGAAGGTTGGATGATGTGGGGATAGTGAATCAGGAAGTGAAACAGATTAGCAAGGAGGAAGTAAGGTCAACTATGAAGAGGATGAAAAATGGAAAGGCTGTTGGCCCAGATGACATACCAGTGAAAGCATGGAGGTGCTTAGGTGAAATGGCAGTGGAATTTTTAACCAGATTGTTTAATGAAATTTTGGAAATTCAGAGGATGCCTGAAGAGTGGAGAAAAAGTGTTTTGGTACCTATCTGTAAGAATAAGGGTGATGTGCAGAGCTGCAGTAACTACAGATGGATAAAATTGATCAGTCACAGCTTGAAGTTATGGGAAAGAGTAGTGGAAGCTAGGTTAAGAAGGGAGGTGATGATTAATGATCAGCAGTATGGTTTCATGCCAGGAAAGAGCACTACAGATGTAATATTTGCTCTGAGAGTGTTGTTGGAGAAATATAGAGAAGGTCAGAAGGAGTTGCATTGTGTCTTTGTGGACTTAGAGAAAGCATATGACAGGGTGCCTAGAGAGGAGTTGTGGTATTGTATGAGGAAGTCGGGAGTGGCAGAGAAGTATGTAAGAGTGGTACAGGATATGTACGAGGGTAGTGTGACATTGGTGAGGACTGCGGTGGGAGTGCCAGATACAATTAAGGTGGAGGTGGGATTACATCAAGGATCAGCTCTGAGCCCTTTATTATTTGCAGTAGTGATGGACAGGTTGACAGATGAGATCAGACAGGAGGCCCCGTGGACTATGATGTTTGCAGATGACATTGTGATATGTAGTGAGAGTAGGGACCAGGTTGAGGAGACCCTGGAGAGGTGGAGATATGCTTTAGAGAGGAGAGGAATGAAGCTCAGCAAGGCTAAAACAGAATATATGTGTGGAAATGTGAGGGAGGGTAGAGGAATGGTGAGGATGCAGGGAGTAGTGTTGGTAAAGGTGGATGAGCTTAAGTACTTGGGATCAACAGTTCAGAGTAATGGTGAGTGTGGAAGAGAGGTGAAGAAGAGAGTACAGGCAGGGTGGAATGGGTGGAGAAGAGCGTCAGGAGTGATTTGTGACAGACGGGTACCAGTAAGAGTGAAAGGGAAGGTCTACAAGAGAGTAGTGAGACCAGCTATGTTATATGGGCTGGAGACGGTGGCATTGACGAAAAGGCAGGAGTCAGAGCTGGACATGGCAGAGTTAAAGATGTTAAGATTTGCACTGGGTGTAACTAGTATGGACAGGATTAGGAATCAGTATATTAAAGGGTCAGCTCAGGTTGGACAGTTTGGAGACAAAGCAAGAGAGGCAAGATTGCATTGGTTTGGACATGTGCTGAGGAGGGATGCTGGGTATATTGGGAAACGAATGCTAAGGATGGAGCTGCCATGTAAGAGGAAAAGAGGAAGGCCTAAGATAAGGTTTATGGATGTGGTGAGAGAGGACATGCAGGTGGTTGGTGTGAAAGAGCATGATGCAGAGGGACAGAAACAAATAGAAACAGAAGATCCACTGTGGCGACCCCTAACGGGAACAGCCGAAAGAAGATGGTGATGATGACCTTGGTTCTTTGCCAGTTTTATCCAGCCCCCCTCTTGCCTTTTCTCTGGACCCGTAATTGTAGTCACCCTATTGGCAGAATTTTGTTTCTCTATCTCAATATTGGCTTGGTTCTTAGAATACTTTCTGCTACTTTATGAATATAATATTCTATATGGTTATTGTTATTCTCCTTAAGAATCTGCATCCAAAATCCTAGTCTCCCCTTCTTTCTTGATCTTCTCCCTGTTTCATCATCATCCATTTCCACTTTGAATTATAGTTTTCTGCTTGTGTTACGTATAACCATAACTGCGTAGCTCTGAAGTGCCCCTTCAAATCAGGTAATCCTGAACCACCTTGTTCTGTGGGAAGGATCAACTTATCTCACTTGATTCTTGCCCTCTTCCCCTCCCAGAATAAAATCCTTCAACTCTATTAATTGCTATCTGCAGCTCCTACTCTGATTGATAAAAATATGCCTGACCTGTGTATAAAACTAAAGGAACTAAAACATTTTCACTGCTTGCATCTTGCTATCTATATTCTTAAAACAGAGCTCCCAATTTCTAAGTTTTTGTATTATTTTTTATTTAGTTTCTTCTCACATATCCTTAGCTGCCATAAAAGAATCCTTTTTTAATTCATACTCCTAAGAACATCATTTTATCATGACCCCATAAACATGGGTATTGCTGGACCAATTTGTGAGTGGGCTCATAGTTTGTAGATATTGTCTTTGTTTTATCCTTATTAATGTTGTATCCCAACAAGATTTGAAACTATCTTAGAATGTTCCACAGCACTTAAATGAGCTTTCTGGTTTTATCAGGTATAAAATAATAGCATCTGTAAATAAAGCCAACTTTTCTTGACCACCGTACCAATAATATCCTTGAATTCCTGAGTCCTTTATTTTTTATGGTTCTAAATATAATGCAAATAGCAAAGGGGAGAGGGGACACCCCTGCCTGGTTCCTCTGCTCAAACAGAACTTATCAGAGAGGAACCTCTCACATTTTTATTTTCACCTACAATCCTTCATATAGCCTTCTAATCAACTGTATAATTGTATCAGAGAATGCAAATGTTTCCATTACCCTACTCACAAAATCCCAGTTTACTCTGATGAATGCTTTCTCTGTATTAAGACCCACCAATGGCACTGGTATTTTATTATATTCTGCTTTCCTGTGGACCATCATTGTTCTGTTAATGTTGTCAAATGTTTCCCTCCTCTCCACAAATCCACATTGATCCATATCTACCAATTTTTCCATCACCTTTGCCAATCCTTTAGCCATTACAGACATAAACACTTTCTGCATACTACAGTTTTTTTGCTTGGGCTCTATCCTCTGCAATAGTAGCTACTAATCCACGGCTGGACTTCAAGCAAGAGCCTTCCAACCTGCCCCACAGTGTAGGTCCCAGCCTACAGCGATATGCTGTTATTTCTAATGTAATTGTTTGGTATTTTGTGGCTTGCACACTAGTGGACCCCCAAGGTCTTCCCTATTCCCCACTCAGTCTCTCAGCTGTAATTTGTAACTGTTAATCAATTAAGATGTCATTGCCTTTAGACACCACTAGATGACAATAGAAGTGTATGCAAAATGAACTCGTACTGTGAAGACTTCTATATTATAAAAACCCAAAACAAAACTAAACAAGGGACACCAAAACAATTTATAAAGCTCCTAGTACAACTCACTGCCATTTTTTTCTGTATTTGAGTACCACAGACCACTAAGTTTGGGAACATAGGCTCCTCTCGCTCATGTTATTCACCCCTCCAAAGGTTGTCTTGCAGCCCAATTTGCACATAGCTTACCTGCTGTCCTATTCTTGACTGATTGTTTTTTTGTTTTGGCTCCTCTGCCTCCTCCTGCCGGGCAGGCCTCGCTCCATTCGCCCTTGCTGCACTCAGGCTCACTCTGCTCCCCTACCCCCCATTTCTACCCACCCCACTTCTATTACATTTATACTTATCCTTAACCCCTCCTATCCCCATACCTCCAGTCACAGCACTCCACCTCCACACACCTTCCACCAATCATCTCTACCCACCATACATACACCCTTTCTTCTACCTCCTCATCACTACCAAACCTCCCTTCCTCCCCACACTACACCCCTCCTCTAATCCCACCCTCACCCCCTACAACTACCCACCCCTTCAGTCTACCTGCACCACTATTGACCTTGTCTCTCTCTTCTCCCTATACCCTACCTTACCTCTCTCAGAACTCTCTAGTATTACCATAACCTCGTCCTTCCCACCTTTTCTCAGCCATGTCTTTTACACTGAACAGTTTTCTTCTCATTCCTATTTCCCCTTCTCTCTTCCACAAATTATCATCATTTCAGACACACTACACACCTCCCACACCATCCCCTACCACATCAATCCACTCACACAAGCTCCCCAGCTACTTTGCTATCTGCTCCTCTCTTTATAGTACAAACTTACTATTATTAAAGAAGCAAATCATCCTCTCCTCAACCACAACCATCCTATCAACCATAACTTCAAGTACTTCCTGCTGTGAAAAAGAAAATTTATTCCTACCTATATCCCTGCTCACAGTGAACTAATCCTTTGTGGTGACATACATCCCAACCTTGGCCCTTACCCTTCCTCTCACAATTCCTCCAACTCCACAAAATCCCTAAACTTCACAACTATTAACCTCCAAAGCATTAGAAACAGAATCCTCCTACTGCATGTATGGCTAAATCAACATAAACCAGACTTTACTGCTATCACTGAAACCTGGCTAAAACCCTCCATTAAAGACTCTGAATTTTTACCCGCAAACTACTCCTGCCTTAGAAATGATAGATTACGTAAAAAAGGTGGGGGCATCACCTTACTGTTCGCTAGCTCATTTACAGTAATCCCATACTCCAAGCCTATCCCTCACTTCTCCACAGCAGAGTTATTGGTAACCTTCCTAAAACTTAACAACTGCAAAACCCTTTGTATAATAGTCCTGTACATTGCCTCAGGCAGTAATACTTCCATTCTTGAAGACATTCTTGCCTGAACAAGCAATATAACAAATGAAACCATCATCTTAGGCGACATCAATATCAACTGGCTAGATATATCCACTAAAACCCCTTCTAATGCTATTAACCTTCACATCTACACACAATTAATCTCTGATATCACTAGACCCAATACTAAGGTAGACAAAAGCTCAATCTTGGATTGGATCTTGGTCTCCAACCCAGAAAAAGTTACCACCTTAGGGACTCTCCCAAATAGTATCAGTGATCACTCCCCAGCATTCATTATACGGAAGCCCATCTCCTTATCAAATTCCCACCAATATAAATACATCAGAAACCTATCCCATTTCTCCCCAAATACCTTCAATAACATTCTGCATGAAACCAGCTGGAGCCCACTAAAATTTCTCCCACTTAACAAAGCAGTAGAATTCTTTAATTCTACATTTCTCAGGATCCTAAATAGTCTTGCCGCACTCTGGTTAAAAAGGATTAAGTCCAAACATGCAATTTGGCTTACAAAGTCTACAAAGCAAGTTATGTCCACTAGGAACAAAGCTTGGAAAGCCTGGCAAAAAAACAAAACACTTTCTAACCTCAATCTATACAAACAACTCAGCAACCAGGCCAAACGCCTAGTTATCAAAGACAAAAAAGAATACTTCCACACCATTCAAGACCAACATAAACTAAACCTGAAAAAATTTTGGTGTGCAATCAACTCCCTACTCCACCCTGGATCCAACAACAATCCATGCCCAAACCTAGACAAAAATCCATCTGAAATAGCCTCCCTCTTTAACAATTACTTCATGGACACCATAAAAAAACTTACTACCACCTTCCCTCCTACTAATGCTGACTCCCCTACAGATCTCCTACCCTGTTTCACACTTACATCCTTTCCCACCTCCACTATCAAAAGACATCTTCACAAACTCAAGCCCTGTACCAATGCCACTGATAACTTACCAGCTGAATACTTGCAACTCTCAGCCTCCTCCATTGCATATCCTATCAGGATCCTACTAAACAGATCCATTTAGGAATCATGCATACCTAATCTCTGGGAAAAAAAAGCATTTATTCAACCACTTCACAAAGGCGGCAATAACTCTGACATCTCACATTTCCCCCCTATTGCCATTCTCTCCCCAATCTCAAAACTTCTAGTGAAATGTATCCATCCCCAGCTCCTCAGTCACCTGATACAACACCAAATACTTTCTCCCATTCAACATGGCTTTAGGCCAGGACATAGTACTAACACAGCCCTCAATTAATTCCTTGAAATAGTAAACAGAGCCCGAGATGCTGGAGACTTAGTGTCAGCATTATTTCTAGATCTTTCAAAGGTATTTGACACCATATCACACTCCCTATTGCTTAATAAACTCACTAATCTCAGCCTATCTCCCCCTACTATACAGTGGTTTACTAACTATCTCAACAACAGGCAGCAATCTGCTAAATGGTGACATGCTTCCTCCCCTTTCATAACCACAAACACAGAATCCCCCAAGGATCTATACTGGGACCCTTACTATTCAGCATATTTGTCAATAACTTTCATTCCTCTCTCACCCATAACACAGTCATCCAGTATGCAGATAACTCAACTATCATCTGCTCTGCTAAATCTGCCTCCACTTTACAGCATCTCACCCAGGAAGCATTTACTTCCACAGAAACCTGGATATCCCAGAACCATCTTGCTCTCAATCCCAATAAAACAAAACTGTTAATATTTAACCCCACTAAATCCAGCTCTGTTGACAAATCATCATTCTCCAGGGTCTATATTATAATCTGGAAGTCTGACAATATTGAATATGATATTGTCGACACGAGATTACCGAATGCGCACAACATCGAATGTTTAAATGGAAATCTCCATAAGGGGAGATTTCCGTTTACTTCAATGTTGTGCGATCTCGGAATTGATATATTTAAGTAGCAGGGGTGTGGGGGGTGCAGGGGGCTTGCCCCCCTGCGTAAAAGCTTTAGTTTTTTTTGTTTTGTTTTAATAATTCTTTTTATTAGGGTTTGCTGGTTTAATACTTCGATGCATAAACTTCGATCTTTATGCATTCGAAGTATTAAACCTTCGAGGTTATAATATAGACCCCATTCTCCATTCACTCCCAAAATAACACCATTATTGAAGTTGTCCCCAACACCAAATCACTAGGAGTCATCATTGATGACAAGTTAACATTCGACCTGCACATTTGCAGTAACATTAAAAAAAAAACATCAAAAACTAGGTGCCCTGTACAGGCACAGTTATTTTCTCAGTCTCTCTGCTAAATAAGCTCTGGCCTCATCCTTCCTGCATCCAACACTTCTATATGGGACTCCTATCCTCACAAAACTACAGTCCTCCTTGCAAACAAAACTAGACTCTTGTTATAACAAAGTTGCCAAATTTGCTACAAATGCTAAATATCTCGCCCGTCATTGTTCTGCTCTCATTCAACTTAATTGGCTGGAATCCCAACACTATCTCACATTCTTACAACTAACTACAGCTCATAAACTCATCTACCACCCAGAAATGTGCCCTTCCCTCTCTTCCATTTTGTCCATGTATCATCCAAACCGGCATCTAAGATCCAAAAACAAAATGCTACTATCCATTGAGAAACCCAAACTCTCAGCCAGCCAAATGTTACATTCTTACTATGTATCTAAGGCATGAAATAATCTCCCCCTGTCACTGAGAGCAATCAGCAACCTGACCTCCTTCAAAAACTCCCTCAAACCATATTTCTCTTCTAAATGGCTATGCCCCTGTTCCAAAACACACAACCACAACTCCTGACTTAACCTCCAAATGCTATACCTCTAACTGTATCCTCTTTTCCATCCTTCTCCCTGTCACTTTTATCAGGCCTATCCAACCCCCCCTATATTCCCCCTCTATCTTTCACTCTGTGCTTAATCTCTTCACAGATACACACTTGGAGTTTATTACTTTCTTGTGTACTTGAACTCACCCTATGCCTCAATGTAAATAGCATTCATAAACAACTTCTCAAAAATTATGTCTCTCTTTATTTGCACGTCAATGAATTTTATTTTTTTCTTTACTCGAGCGCTGTTGCTTCTGTTACACAAAGTCATGCAATATAATTGTACCATATTACTTTTATATGTCAATAATTGCAATTTTATATGTCAATGATTGTATTTTTTCATACAGCATTGCTTCTATTTACCAGTCTTGTGCAATGTAACTGTACTGTACAATCTTGTTTTTCTATCTAAGTGATTTTACTCCAATTGTATGTATCTTTGCGGAGCTTTTCTCCCTTAGCCTCCACTGAAAATGGGCTCTATTCAGGCCCAGTGGACTTTCCAGGTTAACAAATGCAATACATAAATACATAATAATCATGGTTTAGAATCGAAATAGGCCTATATGAAGCTGGATCTCATGGGTCTTTAGCATCATTAGGTATTAAAGCCACCACTGCTTTCTTCCAGGATGTTAGTGCTTCTCTTCCTTTTAAAATATTGTTAAACAAAACTTTCTAGATCTTTATTACTTTATTCCATCCTAGCTATCACCTATGTGATAGTTCATGTGCACCAAATTTTTCCCAAAGGGAATGACAATGCACTTTTTGGCATTGAGCTTAAGGCCATGGTTCTGAAACCAGTCATTGGTGTCAGTGAGGCCTTTTTGTAGAATGTCTACATCAGTTGGAAAATCAGTAATGGCTCCCAGTTTGCAATCATCTGCAAACTTGGTCAGCCAAAGTCCCTTTATGTTGGCTTGAACTTCAGAGAAGTAGATGCCAAACAGGAGAGGACCTAGGACCAATCCCTGTGGGACACCACTTGTAACTGGACGGTAGTCATATCTGGAGTCTGCTACTTTCACAGTGTGGGTTCTATCAGTGAGCCAGATGGCAACCCATCTTATGACATAGGAGTTTATGCCTAGTTTAGTGAGTCTATCTATGATTCCTGAGTGAAGGATGATGTCGAAGGCCTTGGTAAGATCTAGGTAGGCTGTGTGAACTACCTTGCCCTCATTCACAGCTCTGGTGACAGACTTGAAGAAGACTATCAGGTTGAGCAGGCATGATTAACCTTTCACAAACCCAAACTGCATGGGGTTCAGACTTTGGAGATTCCCTATGTCCTTATTTATAAGTTCCATGATGATGCGCTCCATAGCCTTACATACCAGACTCATCAGGCTAATGGGGCAGTAGTTCCCAGGGTCTGTAGCCACTCCCCCTTTGTGGAGTGGGATGACCGTAACAGTGCACCATTCGGTAGGAACAAAGCCTGAACAGGTGTGGTGCCAGTTCACTTTGTAATTCATGTAGAACACAGCCAGGGATATTATCAGGTCCCATGGAAGCTGTATTCTTGGTGTTGGAGAGTGAGTTTTTTTACCTGTGTAGCTGTGATAATAGGGACTTGGTTTTCCACAGGTATTGTTATAGGCCCTTTAGGGGGTGAAAGGGGGGTAAACTTTGTACTAAAACTGTCGGCCAATATGTTGGCAATATTAGTTGGTTCTGTATATGTATTGCTGTAACTCAGAACAGATCTGAGTATTGCCATGTTGATTCCTGACATAACTATAGAATGCCTTGTGGTTGTCTTTAGAATCTGCAGTAATTTTATTTTCATAGTTAGCTTTAGAGAATTTGATGATGGATCTCAGTTTTTTGCTGAGGCTGACAAGGGAGTTTTTCCAGTCTTGGGACTTCACCCTTTTCTGCAACAATTTTTTCCTTCTGTTGTAGAGTTTGTTTATGGTGGGGGACCACCAGATTGGCTTCCTTTTTTGGAGGAGAGTGTCTTGGTTCTGTTTGGTATGGCCCATTCCATGCACTTGTGTATGTGTTCATACAGTGCATTGGTGTATGATTCAGTCATGCACCTATTTTCCATTTGCATGGGTGTCGTGAAGTTAGCCACCTCTATTTTTAGAAGTCCAAAATTGGCTTTGGAGAAGTTTTTCTACAGTGGTTTCCTTTAGTGGGGTGAAATTGGGATGTGGATATCCATGGTGATTAGCTTGTGGTCAGATCTGACCAGGGAGAAGTTGATTACTGGTGTAGAACAATGGTCACCCATGTTAGTAATGACCAATTAAAGGATGTTTCTACCCCTGGTGGGGGTAAGAATGAGTTGGTCCAGGGTATTAGAATTAATGAATTCCAGAAAATGTTGAGCAAGTGTGTTGGTACATGAGTAATTTTCCTAGTTAATGGAGGGGTAGTTAAAGTCTCCCAGTATAAGGGTATTGGGTTGTACCCTAATATTTTCCAGCATGTTTAGGAATGTGGAGTTGGAGTCTTGGGACATGGTGGGGGATCTATAGCAGGCTACAATGTGGATTGCAGTTTTACCCAGTGTTAGTTGTACTTGAAGTATCTCTGATGTGTTGTGTTGGGCTACTAGTCTGGAGGTGTGCATATCCTTTATGAATATAGAGATACCACCGCCTTTAGTGCTTCAGTGCAGGTTTAGTGGCCGAAAGGTGTGGTATGAATTATATCCTGGTAGTGCTGAGGTGCTCTCCAGAGCCTTGAACCAGGTCTCGGTCACTGCACAGATATCGATGTTCTCCATTTTGAGGAGTGCTTCGAGTGAGTGCATTTTGAGATTTAGACTTCTAGCACTGAGTAGCATTACCCTCAAATTTTGTTTGCTTATAGCTGTTATGGTGGTAATTTTGACTTCAGGACATTGCCTAAAAAAGGCACTATAGGGGTGGCAAGAGCCTTGGCCAGTATCCAGAATCTCTGGGGTGACAGGTGCAGGCTATCTCTGGCGAAGCATCAAGGTCTGTCGATCATGTCATCCCAGGCAGACAGATACTGGATCCTCTTAGAATGACACCAGAACTTAGCCAATTGTTGAAGTCAATCATTTTCTGATTGTACTGTGGTATAATTCTGGGTGACGGTAGGATGCTACTCAGAGCTAGGGTCATACTTGCCTGGGCTACAAGATCCAAGAGCTCCTCTATGTCTCTCTTCATGTAGTCCAGGGAGGTACATCTCAGGTCATTCACACCAACATGGACAATGACAGAGTCATATTTGTACCTGTTGTGGAGTGACCTAAGTGCGTGCATTATATGGCGGATCCTGGCAGCCGACAGGCAGCTGACCATAACTTTCTCCTTATTCGACCTTGTGAGTGGGACATCAGTGTGCCTTACTATTGAGTCACCTATGACTAGTGTATTGGGTAAGTTGTTTTGTCTTATGGGCTTTGGTTGAGTGGTACACTGTTTATGTGAGCTATGTGTGTCATGGTTTGTGCTGGGATGTGGTGGTTGTTTGCATTTCTGCCTCAGAGGTCTCTGTTGTTTGGGCAGATTTTTATTGAGACCCTCTGCAAAAGTAGGTGTGGGTTTTGTGTTACTATGTGAGGGTTGTGGTGGTGTATGTTCTGGAAGGCTATATGTTGAATGTGGTGTGGTGCAGGTGTTAACCTTCTCCTCTTGACTGGCTAATCCAGTCTTGGCTGGAGAGTGCTTGGCTTCCAGTTTGGCTATATATGTGCATCTGTCACAAGTCATAGTGTTGAGAGGTAAGAGGAGATGGTTGTCTGTGTACATGAGGCAGTTGCTACATTGCCTCGGGATGCAATTTACCAGGTTGATAGGAGAAAACACAGGGAACTGACCTTTAGACATGCCTGGATATGAGCTCAATATATTAAGCTTTTTATAGGAAAAATGTCACTCAAAGTGCCTGAGTCTGTACAGAGCACTGCCAAACACTTGAGGGGAAACTGATACGTAGACACTAAAAATTTAAAGATGAAGTATTTAGGCAGATATTCTAAAGTAAGGAAGAAATCAAACAGTACTTACTGAAACTAAAGAATTAGCTTGTCAAGAATGATAAAAAGAGGGGAGTCACATGAATGACTACTGCCTGGCTACTACTAATGCTGGTCTCAGCACAGCTTCACTCTGTTGGGATACAATACTCCTTTGCTTCTTCTCTCACCAGAAGCAAAATGTTAGCACCAATCCCAAGAAGAGAAGCAGGCCACAGACTGTTTGGTGATCCAGTCTTGTCCCAGATTATGCAAGGGTCTGCAGGCTTGTAGCCTTTTTCTGGTAGATGCCTCAAATAGCAATCAGACCAGTCAGGTATGTTAAGCACGGACACTCACTTTCCAACCAGAAAGAGTCAGGAATCAATGCACTCTGCTCCTACTCTCACCAGGATCATATAAGCACAGATTCCAAGCTGTCAGCTATAAAGCAGTTATTAAGCTTTCTGGTGATCAGCAGTCTCCAAGAAATAATATAACTGCATTCCTTCTCTCACCAGGAGAAAACAGAAGCACTAATCCCAAAATGACTACTGAGAGGCAGAATGTGGGTTCTTCAATAACTGGTGGTCTTGCAATAGATTATTAAAGATAACATAAAAAAATGGTTTATCCTAAACACTGCAGTGTGCACTAGAGGAGTTAGATGTGAAAGTAGGTAAATTACGTTTTACCTGTCTAAAAAGTTTTAGTGGAGAGTCACTATTTTTAAAACAGCAAGATAGATTGAAAGGGGGTGATCACTTTTTTATTCTGGTACTATGGAATATAGTAGGATGGCCAATAAATTTAAATAGTTAAAGGGGAGTGATTTCACAAAATGATATTTTTTTGCTTACTTACACCAACCAGTAAAAGCAGAAAGGAAATGAGATATATGGTCAAATTAACATAAGGGCCAGGCAACTAGAAAGACAGTGGTGTTTAAGAACACAACAGTAACTGGGAGCGAGGGTGGGAAAAAAATCCTCCCCTTTATGTATTGTTCCCACAATTCCCATTTTTCCTATGTCATTTGTTCCTGCCCTTTTCTAAATATCCCAATTCCAGTTGTTTTATCTATGTTACAATATTCACTACTTCTAGTACAGTTGGTTTAGACTTCAATTTCCATTTTCTAGTAATTGCTTTTTTGGCAGCCACCATAATTAGAATTAGCAAGGCCTTACTATGTGTAAGCAATTCCAATTCTGTATCATAGCTCACAAAAATCATTTCCTTAGTTACACCAATTTGTTCACCCAGCATCTCTGACAGAGCAGTCTGCAGGGAATCTTTAAAGTTTGCTAACTGACAAAAATATATTCCCATTTATCTCTTTCTTCCCCATCACATCTCCAACATTTGCTGTCTACCTGAGGAAAAATTCTTTGTAGCATACTTGTGGTATAAAAATATCTACGTAAACACTTCCAAGCAAAGATCCTAAATCTTGTAGACTTTGTTGCATATTTGAGAAACTTACATATATCCCCCATTGTTTCTTTGTGAATTGCTTATTCAGTCTCTCTTCCCAATCCTTTCTAACCTCCTCTGATTGATTTTTATAGTTATCATGCAATATTTTATATACTCTACTAATTATTCCCTTCTTAATGGCAACTTCTGTTCTAAATTCTGCCACAAACTCTGCCAGCGCTGGTCTTTCATTTCTAAACCCCTATTTCTTTTTCTTTGCATATACTCTATCAACCTTTGATAGGGAAGGCAATCTCTAACCTGCAGTCCAAATAAGATGTCCTTCAAGGATGCATCTGCAGTCCTAACAAATGGGTTGTCCTGCCTCAGGCAGCCCTTCTCTCGGACATCTACATTTATGGTAGGTACAAAACTGTACTTTCTTGGCATCTTCCCGTTCTATTAACTTTCCCTCTCTAGTTATTTGCTGCTAATACTTTGCTTCCTTTGTCAGTTTTCTCCAATAAATTGCAGCCCCCTCATGCCTATTGTCTGTATCCCTAATTGCAGTCATCCCTATTGGCAGAATCTCCTTTCTCCATTCCCGTGCTGGCTTAGTTCTTAGAATACTTTCTGCTACTTTATGAATATAATTGTCTGTATGATTATTGTTATTCTCCTTAAAGGTCTGCATCCGAAATCCCAGTCTCTCCTTTTTTTTGAGCTTCCCCCATGTTTTGTCATCATCATCTCTTTCCACTTTGAATTACAGTTTTTTGCTTTTGCTATATATAGGAGCCTTGACTGTGTTGCTCTGAAATACCCCTTCAAACCGAGTAATCCCAATCTGCCCTGTTCAATTGGAAAAATGAGCTTATCCTACTTGACTGTTGCCTTCTTCCCCTCCCAGATAAAATCCTTCAGCTCTTTATTAATTGCTATCCACAACTTCTCCTCTGGTTGATAAAATATGCATGACCAATGTATAAAACTAAAGGGACTAAAAACATTTAATTGCTTTTATCTTGCTATCCATATCCATATAACAGAGCTTCCAATTTCTTCATTTTTGTATTATCTTTTGTTTAGTCTCTTCCCACATATCCTTAGCTGCCACACTGGAATCATTTGTAATCCATACTCCTAAATACTTCATTTTATCATGTCCCCATAAGTATGGATATTGCTGAACCAATTCGTATGTGGACACATAATGTACAGCTATTGCCTTTGTTTTACCTCCATTAATTTTGTATCCTGAAAAGATTTGAAAGTGTCTCAATATGTTTCACAGCACTATATTGTCCCTTTTTGGTTTTGTCTGGTATAAAATAATGTCATCTGCAAACAGAGCCAGCTTTTCTTGACTACCATACCAATTACATCCTTGAATTTCTGACTCCTTTATTTCCTTTACCAATGGTTCTAAATATAATGCAAATAACAAAAGGGAGATAGGAAACCCCTGCCTGGTACCACTGCTCAAGCCGAGGTTATCAGAGAGGATCCTATTTTAATTTTTGACTCTGATCCCTCATATATCCTCCTAATCAACCTTATAATTTTATCAGGGAATGCAAATGCTTCCATTGCTCTTCTCATAAAGTCCCAGCTTACTCTATCAAATGCTTTCCCTGCATAAAGACCCACCAACAGTGGTATTTTCTTACATTCTGCTTCCCTCTGGATCATCAGTATTCTGTTAATGTTGTCAAATGTTTTTCCTCTAAATAACTCTTGTTATTTCTTAACCATATCTCATTTTCTTTTATTCCACTCTATTTTTAAACTCCACATTAATTTTATCCCACTCCCTAGGTGTATTTTTCTGAAGAAATTTCCATCTTTCCTAATAACCCCGAAATAATTTCCACTACCCATTCCTTAAATTTGTCTCTTTTTAACAGATAGGTGGGAAAACGCCAGTGTCTCATTTTTATTTCATTACCCCTGTTCCTGTGAAATATAATTTCTGTCTATCCTAGCTCAGTTTTGTATGAATACTATGCAAATTTTCTCTAAACTCCTGCTACTGAATTCACATCTTCTGTACCAAATATTTTCATAAATTTCGTCAAATATCAACCCTCTTTTGTTATATTTTCCCTTCTAGGCTCCCAGATACATCCTCACTGTTGCAAATCAAATTTCAGTCCCCACCTATAAGTAGTATTTCCTGCTGAAATCTGATTATTTTTCCCAGAATTTTCTTAAGCTCCATTGTAGCAGTTTTATTTGGAATTTAAGTACATGCCAGAGTAATACTCCTCCTTTGGCAGTATCCCTTTAGTACTATAAATCTACCATTATTATCTTTTCTTTCCTCTTCTATCACTGCTGGAGCCCCTCTTGCAATTAATATAAGTACTCCCCTTTTCCTTTGTTTCAGGTATTCTGCTGAAAAGCCATCCTGAAATCTTTTCTTTATCAAACTCACATGCTGAGTTCTTTCCAAATGTGCCATTGTAGCATAACTGTTTGCACTGTCCATGTGATAACATAGTTCACTACTCTTTCTTTTTTGTATGTATCTGTGAGACCATTCATATTTAAAGATAATATAGAAAGTGTTGTCATTATAATAAGTTATTGCTTCTCCCTGTTATATACAACAGCTTTTTAAAAAAAATGTCTAGTTTTAGCTTTTGTGTTACATGCATACACTGTTTGGCAGGTTGATCTTTTATATAGTTGTTACCTGTCATATCCATTTGAAAGTATGTCACATCTTATAAGACTTTTTGTTTTAATGAAAACCCTCAAACAAAAAAGCAAACACACCCATGAAGAAAACAACTTGAATGTTTTCAAAAAATATTATCTCTTAGCATTGAAAGAAGTATTCTGCTTTTATTCCTTCCTTAGCAGATTTTCTCCACAGAAACATGAGAACCAGATACACAGTTGCCTTCCACTACAAGCTTCTCTTGTTGAACTGTGAACATTTACTTGCTAGAGGAAATCTTCATTATATTCAGTGTTCTTTCATTTGCATGCATTCTCCTTAAAACTTGTTATTAGATCAGGCCATGGACCGTAATCCAATCATTCCCCAATGCAAAAGTAAGAAAAAAGCATATCGGTTTTACTTATATCATGCTCTTTTGTCCAGGGTTTCTTCTCATTTTACATTGCAATGCTTACTTTTCTTAAAACTGAACAAGAAGAAAGAAAGAAAAAAGAAAACTGAGCATCAATTTAAGTTAGTATCCATATTACACACAAAAATAACTGCTTTACTTTATAGAATATAGTATATTTTCTCTTTTATAGAAAAATATTAACAACACATTTTTTTACTTACAGTTACCTCTTTCCTTCCTCTTCCTCCTCCTCCTCAATGTTCTCCCAAACACTAATGACATGAAATAGGGCATATATTTTTGAGTCCCCTACAAGTTTAACAAAGCCAAAAAGTGCAATATTTCCAGGTTTTCTAATTCTGTCATATTTCACAAATGTAATTGATGCTTTGTAATCCCACATTTATTAATTGATTTCTGAGCTACTGGTTTTCTTCATCTTGATCTCTATCTCCCAAATTCAGTCTCTGGTTCATTTCCAATGTACTCCTATTTTTTCCAGTCAATTCCTGTGTTTTTTTTTTCTGTCTCTCATGAATTTTCCTTTGGGACATTTGAAAGGATTTCACTGCCATAGTCTTTCTCTATGAGCTTTATTATTAGAAGAATAAGAAGCAAAATCCCCTTCTATTTGATAGCTCACTTTTTGATGGACAGACTTTTATATTTCCTCCTTAGTATGTTCTGCATCAAAAAATGACTTTGATCTTCCAAGATAAAAACATTTTGAAGATAGGTGGATATAACAGCTTGAATCTTGCAGCTGCTTCTCAACATTCCCCGATTGCTGGAATATATTTATACCTCTTCTGCCTGGTGTACAGTGATTAATCATTTTCCACAAACACTCTACTGTCTTCAGCTATACTGCTTTGTCCTTCTGCCACAGTTCTGTAAGAATCAGCTCTTTTTGTTGGTAAGATTGCATTTTTACTATTAGAGGTCTTGCCTGCTTTCTCATGGTCAGGTTTAGCACATACAGACAATGTACCCTATCAATTGAAAACTCCTGGTGTGGCATACCAGTCCAGTTGCTTATTTGTGGTTCCATAAAATTAATATAGAATGTTCCTTCCAGTTTCTCTGGTGCAGCAGAAAATCACAGGTTTTCCTATGTACTCTATCCTTTAATTCTGCCATTTTTAATCCTTTCTTCTGGAGCAGTTTCATACTCAGCCAGCTTTTTCCTTCATTTCATCTTCTGATTCTTGCAGTTTTATCATCATCATCATCATCAACAACCCCTTTTTCCCATTTACATGGGGTTGGGGTATCGTATTAACTGTCCCAACTCTCTCGATTCAGTGCCACTCTCCTGCCTTCTTCAACACTCATACCTGACTGTCGCAGATCTTCTTTCACACAATCCATCCACCTCTTTGCTGGATGCCCTTGCTTCCTCTTACCTTCTTCCTGTCTGTCCCAAATCTCCCTCACCAGATTGTCTTCTGCTTTTCTACACATGTGCCCATACCATCGTAATATGTTTTCTTTGATCTTTTCTGCAATTGGAGCTACTTTGGCTTCTGCTCTTATGTCCTCATTTCTTCGCCTGTCCCGCAGTGTGCATCCTACCACCTTTCTCAGGCACTTCATTTCCATCACCTCTAGCTTCATCAACTGTTCTGCCTTTACTGCCCAGGTTTCTGTACCATACAGTAGTACTGGTCGCACCACTGTCTTGTACACCTTACTTTTCAGCTTCTTTGGCATTCTTCTGTCATATACTACACCTGATACTCTATGCCAGTTGGCTGCAGCCCCTCTGATTCTAGCTTTGACCTCTTCATTCAGACTACCCTTCTCCACAACCAGCCCTCCCAGATACTTGAAGCTGTTTACCTGTTCCACTATCTTCCCATCTATCTCTATTCTCAGCTTCTTCTGATTTCCCCAATCTGCTGCCATTACCACTGTCTTATCTGCACTTAGTTTCATCCCATGTGCCTTCAGATTTGCATTCCATTCTCCTATCCTTTGCTGAAGTTCTAGATCAGAGTCTGCCTGTACTGCCACATTGTCTGCATACAGCAGCTTTGTTGCTCTGACCCCTCCAACCTGTTTGCTGATGTAGTCCATTACCAGTATGAACAGCAGTGGGCTCAGAGCTGAACCCTGGTGTACACCCACTCCCACTGGGAACCCCTCAGTGAGACCAAACACTGTTCGTACTTGAGTCACTGGGTCCTTGTACATAGCCTGTACTAATTCTACCAATGTTTCTGGGACTTCAAACCACTGCAGTACTGCCCAGATCAGCTTTCTTGGAACCTTGTCATATGCTTTCTCCAAGTCTAGGAAAGCCCAGTTTGACTCTCTCCTCTTCTCTAGTTTCTTCTCAAGTATCTGTCTCAATGCAAACATCAGGTCAATTGCACTGCATCCTGATCTGAATCTGAACTGTTCATCTCCCATCTTACATTCTACTATTCTGCGTATCCGTTTATCAATCACCCTCTCCAGAACTTTCATGCAATGTGGTAGGAGTTTGATGCCTCTGTACTGTCCACAGCTGTGGATGTCCCCTTTGTTCTTGTACACTGGCACGAGTATGCTTATTCTCCAGTCATCTGGAATACGCCTTTCTCTCCACACTGCAATTAGTACCCTCAGGAGCCATTTCTCCCCTAGCTCATCCAGCATCTTTATCATATCTGCTGTGACCTCATCTGAGCCTGCTGCTTTCCCTGACTTCATTTTCCTTAGTGCTGCTCTTCCTTCTTCTAAGCTGGTCTCCTCTTCTACTCTCATTGTAGGCTGTTTCTGGGGCAGTACCGCTTCTGTGGGGTTTTTCTTCATTCAGATTTATCAGCTCATGTAAATGTCTGTTTAAAGCTTCTTCCATTTTTATATTTATTTTAATCAGCCCTGTGCACCTTTGACTTATTTTTCCCCCTGGATTACTGGAAGACATGTCATGCACCAAAGCTGGAGCTTGAATTGCCTTTTTTTTTGAACAGCTGCAGGATTCTTCCCAGCCAGTGTTTTCTCCTCACCTTTTGTGATTGATATTCTTTCAGGTTCTCTGAAATTATTCTTTCTTGGCATCCAGGCAATGTACTTAAAAGCCATTAACTGAAATTTCCCCAAGAAGACAAGTTCACTGGCTGTCTTTTTTGACTTTTTGTTTTCACACTGGGATAGCTGAAATTAAGCTGTTACTCAGTGGGCAGCCAACTTGGCAGTCAGACGAAATCAAAATCCTTGACTTTAAAATTCAATCATGTCACTTTGGCAACCTCATCAGGCAGTTTAGTGTATAACAAATTATAAAATAAGAATAACACTTAAAGTAATGCACAAACACCAAGAATACAGAAAAGATAACAATGTGATGAATAACCAACTGATTTTGGGCTGCAGCTGTCCTTTAATTCTGTTATGAAATTCTTTTTTTTTTTTTTTTTTAAACAAGTTTATTGTTTTTAACATACAAGAGAAATATCACAACAATTTTATACAAGTAATTAAAATAGATATGATTATAACATTCAACAAAATAACCAAAGTATTTATAAAGACATCCACTACAATCAGATCAATTAATTAAACTAAAATACCATGCTGTTGAAGTTAAGATTTTGTTAACAAGTTTTGTAAATTATCCCATACGATATAATAAGATGTTTTTCTAGTAGTTCTTGATTTTATTGTCATCAATTCCATATGGCACACTATAGTCATAACATTTTTAAATTCATTGAACGAAGGAGGTGTATCTGAAATCCAATTTCTGGTTATTATTTTTCTAGCTACTGCTAGAATAGACCATAACAAGGGAAGCTTAACCTTTTTAACACTTTGAGGTACAGGTGTGTTGAATAATATAAGAGATTTAGAAATAATGAAATTATCTGTAAAAAGAGCCTGCAAAAATTCATTAATTGACTTCCAATATTCTTTCAATTTTATACAGTCATAAAACATATGAGCCCAGTCAGCATTAATTTCTACATTACATCTTTTACATAGATTATCTTTATTATTTATTTTATTCATCATCAAAGGTGTATAAAAGGATCTATGTAGAAATTTCCATGTAAAAAGTCTCCAGACAATGGAAGACGTAGTTTTATAGGCAGATTCCAATATATATTGTTTATCTTGTTGATTTGGTGGGTCACCATTAATGGAAGTGAAATAATTCCAGTAGGTATCTACACTGTAAAAAGTTTCTTGTCTGATAATTTTATGTATGTATGAAAGCTTACCTTTATCAGAAACTTTATGTTGTAAATTTAATATCAAGTAATCAATCAGTGTTGGGATAGATTCTTTAACTGTTATAGACATTAGATCAATTTTATCAATGAGATGTTGTCTAAAGGTCTGAACTTCTAACCAACAAGTTTCTCTTAGATCAAATTCCTGTTTTAAGAAATCTAGACTTTTAACTTTATTATCAGATAGCAACTGATACCAGTACTTTAGATCATTATCTGTAGCTAAATGAGTTCCTTCAGAAGTGGATGACAAAAGCATACCTCGAGTATACATTATAGGGAATATAATAAAATTCCATTCCTTATATTTAGGATGCATGAATATAAAATTACGATAACTAATAATAATGTTTAATGGGTAACTAACTATATATTTAGGTGTAATAGGTGAAGTACAAAATTCTTTTAGTAACCATAGCATGGAGTTATTTGCAATCATATTTTTATGTGTTAAGGAGATTTTCATGAAGTGAATACTAATTAGCTCCCAGTAATCTTTCCATTTTGCAACATATGACTGATCTATTAACAAAGTAATAACTTTTACAATAGAAGAGGTAGTATATAAGTTAAAGTCTGGAAAAGAAATACCCCCTTGAGACTAAGCTATTAGTATGTTTCTTTAATGCAATCCTAGGTCTATTAGGTGCCCATAGGAAATTTAACATTAGTGCATTTAATTTTCTGATAATTATTTTTGTAGGTGGGAGTATTATTGATTGTATTAAGTATAATATCTTGGGGAATATTATCATTTTAATAATTGTAAGTCTCTCTTCCATAGTAAAAAACATATTATTCCAGGTATTGAAAAGATTTTGTATATTAAGAAGACAGGTATTATAATTATTATGTATAATAGATTTAATATCTTTAGTTAATATTATACCTAGATAAGTTATCTGACCTGAATTGGGTACATATTTAGTAAAATCACTAATGAGAACATTTTTTCGTGTATATATATAGGTAGTATTTTAGTTTTTTCTTCATTGAATATTAAACCAGAAATACTTTTAAAATTCATCATTTTATCAAATAGAGACTGCATAGAAGAATTAGATCCTGCTGATGTAATTAGAACATCATCTGCAAAGAGTTGAATTTTAGATGTTGTATTTTCATCTATTTCAAATCCCTCTATATCAGTACTATTTCTGATCAGATTGGCCCAAGGCTCCATTATTAAAGTGAATAATAGTGGAGAGAGTGGACACCCTTGTTTTGTACCTTTAAAATGGGTATTTTTGTGATACATATGTTCCTATCTTAATATAAGCCAATGCTCCTTTATATAGATGCTCAATTAGATTTACAAATGCATCTGAGAAGTTTGTGCACTTCAGTAAGGTAAACAAGTAGTCCCAACTTACTGAATCAAATGCTGAACTTATATCAAGACTAATAAATGTTAAATCTTTCTTTTTCCTATTTGCAAAATCAATTAATGTTAGAGTTCTCCTTATATTATCAAAAGTATTTCTATTTACAATGAAGCCTGTCTGATCTATATCTATAATGCCAGGGATGATTGTCTTCAATCTATCAGCAAAAATACTCATAAACATTTTATAATCAACATTAAGTAATGAAATGGGTCGATATGAAGTACATCTAGTTGGGTCTTTATTAGGTTTTAAAATTGGCGAAATAAATGTGCATTGCCAAGATGGGGGGGGGTTATTAGCTCATTTTGGGCCAAAATAAAAACCTTATCTATTAATGAGTATGTATTTTTAGAAATAATTTTATGTATCTCTGGTATAATACCATCATTACCTGGTGCTTTGATTTAAGCTTGTTTATTTGTGTAACAACCTCTGTATATGAAATACTTTTATCCAATAGTTTAATCTGTTGTTTATTGAGTTTTTTATTCATGTTTGTAGTCATAAATTCCTTTATTTTATCTTTAGGTTCCATGTTAATGTTATTATGATTAATTTTGTGAAAGTGATTTCTAAATTCATCTAGTATTTCTGGTAGACTAGAAACATTCTTCTTTTTCCTTAGAGAGAAAATTTCTTTAATATGATTTTGCTTATTCAGCCTTTTTGTTTTATTTTTAAGTCTATGTAAGTATTTGGGGCTTATTGAGTAAGACAAAAACTTGTATTTCTCTAAAGTTATTTTAACTTTATGAGTTAAAATTTCTTTGTATTTCTCATTTAGTTTGTTTATTTCTTCAATGACTTTCTTATCCATAATATTTTCTTTATTATTATGTTTATAAGAGTCTAATTTACTTTGAATATCTAACAATTCCTTATCCCAAGATTTCCTTTTATTATTATACCATGTGATACTTTGTCCATATAGATATGATTTTAAAGCATCCCAAACATAAACAATGGAGACTTCAGGAGTATTATTTATGTCTAGAAAATGTTGTACTTCTGAAAGTATATATTCTTCATAGTCTTTTAGTTGAGTTAAATATGCTGGTATCCATTTGATCTGAACATTGTAAGTATTTTTATCATGAACTCAAAAACAATTGAATTATGATCAGATATAGGACATGAAATTATTTTAGAGTTAATTAATTCTGTTACCATCTGGTTAGAAATAAAGACTCTATCTATTTTTGAATAAGTTTTGTATCTGTTAGAAAAAAAGGTGTATGGTAATGATTTTGAGTCTATCTGATTATTAATATCATTTAAATGGTAAGAATTAACAAAATCTTTTAAATGTTTTGCATTAGATGTAATTTTCCTTTTTCCTATAGTAGTAGTATCATTTTCATGTAGGATACAATTAAAGTCACCAGCTAAAATAATATCTCCTATAGAGAATTATATGATCTTATCAAGATGGTATTTCACTGTATTAATACCAATTCCAGGTATCCAATATACATTGATTAATGTATAAGTCTTCCCATTAATTTGTATTGTAACCATACAAAACATTCCTTTATCATCTTGATAAGACTTAATAGTTTTAGGAATGGGCATACTTTTATTCCATAAAATAGCCACTCCTCTTTTTTCTGAGTGTGCTCTGAACTAACCAATACTGTATATTTGTTTGTGGCTAATTTATCAATATCTTTTTTCAGGAGATGTGTTTCTTGAAGGAAGACTAAGTTGGCCTTATGTAAATTAATGCATCTTATTAGGCTTGCCCTTTTACACGGATTATTCAGTCCATTAATGTTTAAAGAAATTCCTTTTAGAGAAGTCATTTGGCATTTTTAAAACATATAAAACTTATAATCAAAATAACAATTAACAAAATAAGTAATGTTATACCTCCTCCTTTAGGTGTACCTTTAAATATAGCTGTATTTATTGAATCTCTTATGGGATTTTGTATAAGATTCAATTTTGTTTGTAGTGACAATAAGCTTACAAAATGTATTGTGGATGTCAGAACTATATACATACAACAGTGAACAAAAGAAAATAATGTAAGGATTAAACCTTGCACCCAGCCTGGAGTTAAAAACTCCAACTTAGAGTAGTACATACTACTCAAGTTAGCCCCCTACCCTAAGCAGCAGTACCTCAGCTGCCACCTTATCAATTTAATACTAGTTATTATTAACTTAAATTAACAACTTTCAATTAGATTATCTGGTAAGACAAAGCTATACATTTGATAAATCAGCATCATATAAACTAAGAGAAACTTTTAAAAACTATTCATACTGCTATGTACATCTATTTAATACAATACATTTGTACTCAAATAGCATTCAAATAAACTTGATATTAGGAACCAAGAAGAGAGAAAGAAATAAAAGACGTGAGAGAGGAAAAGAGTGAGAAAAAAAAAAAGGAGGGCATATCTACTTATTAATTTATTCAAAGTTTGTAAAAATAAGTTCTAATGTTCATTTAAATCAATAGCTTTGGCTATTATGGTTCAGACATTACATATATTAAAATGTATCTATTTTCTGTCATATAAATTCAGTTAACAGCTTCCAAAAGACTTTAAATTACTTGTATTAGAGCTTTTTTTTTCTCATACTTATTATTGCCAATAAAATAAAATATTATATTTATAGAAATTGTTATAAATCATACTGCATAGCTATGTAAATTCTCATAAACACTTGCATTATTGTGAAGAAAGCCATCTGTATTTTGTATATCTAAACTGCTGCTTTAAAATATGTCACATGACAACTTCTTCCAAAATAAAGTCATAAAGATATTTATGCTTGTCAGTCAGATTAAATCAAATGAATTATCGCAATGTATATGCTTAAATCATAAGTTTTTTACATACATTAATATGCTGCAGTCAAGTAAACTTTCAAAAACACTTGTATAAATGTTTCACTTTCTATGCCTTCTAAAATATCACATTTGCTTACTATGAGATACTGAATCATTTAAAATCAATATAACTTTCATATTTTATAAATTATAACATGAATAAATAAGTAGTTATAAAAGATAACTCACATTTAAATGTTATAGAGTTTATTTTCCATCGCAGAGTCGCATTTGCAGCAGTTCTACTTCCTGGTAGAGTGTTCTTCATGAATCTGCTATGTGTCAGTGTGAATTCAGGGGTCAAAGTTCAAATTGACTGCTTTCAGCTTCTCTGCGTGAATTCTGAGTGTTGAAGCTTTTAAAACAACTCGAGGACATTGTTTACGAGGTAACCCACATCCCAAATTGTCTCCCTTAACATTCTGGTGGGAATTTTGTTAAAAACAAGTGACTGACATTCATTTGGCAGTTTAAATGAAGCTAAACATAGCAAAACCTTCGCGAAGTATTTTACAAGTTATTACAGCCTCTATGAAAGTGAAACTAAGCCCACAGTTATTAATATGTAATAGAATTAATTATTTATGCCCCATTTCAATTTTTATACAAATCTTATTATTTACTGTACCAGTATGATTAAAAGCATGTCAATATATTAATATGAAAGAAAATCAAGAGAGAGAACAGAGAAAAGAAAAAAAGAGAGTAGAAAATAAAAAGAGAGTAAAAGAAAAGATAAAAAAATGTAGAAGGAAACTATAAAAAGTATTTACAGTGGAATATTACTTGCTGTTTATATTAATAAAGATGGATATGAAACATACTATTTACTATTATTTAGTTCTAATTGTTATTAATTAAAGCATGCCAAATTATTTATAAACAAGCATAAGCAATATAATCAAGGAAGTATAATTAGCAATAGCATTTAAACAACATATATACTTTTTTACAAGGAATAAATAAGTTATTATTCCATTTGTCATATTTTCATTACACTTCTCTCCCTGCCCTCCCCCACCCCTTACCCACTGCATAATCTAAATAGAATGTCATTATTTAAAATAAAGGAAAAGAAGAAAAAGAAAAAGAAGAAAAAAAAATGTGTATCAAGTTACTAACCTTAGTTTTCTTTGTCAGAAAGAGAAACATATTGAATGATAGCTTGTTATTAGTTCCTCAGATATTTTGAATGATTATGAAACAAAAACAGTTCTTTGTACACAGAAAATAACTTTGATTAAATCTTTTTCAGAATATTTGTGGCTTTCTGAAAATGCAGTAACTATATTTAAAAAGATTAATAATGAAGAAAAATTAAAAGAGAGAAAAAAAAAATAGAACAAGTCATTTGTTTTTTAGTCTCTTTTTCTTCTCTGAAGTCTTCCACGAAGTTTCTGTTGCCAACCTCTTTAATGAAGGACTAGCCCATTCCATTTCCTCTATTTTATCCAAAATCTTATTTTTTTTGATAAACAGCAATGCAGAGTCTAAGTCATCAAAAATTTTAGGACCATCAGGAAGGAAGATTTTTAGCTTGGCAGGAAACAGAAGGTAGGTTTTAAACTGTGCTTTCTTAAGCTCCCTTATTAATGGCAGAAAAACTTTTCTTTTAGTTATTACCAAGGAAGAATAGTCATTGTCAAAATGCATAGTTGTCTCATTAATTTTAACAGGAGCTTTAGCCCAAGCAGATTTAAGAACCATCTCTTTATCAAAAGATGATAGAAATCTAACTATAACTGATCTAGGATACTTTTTGTTAGAGTTAGTATTAGCTATAGATCTATGGGCTCTTTCGATACCAAAAGAAAATGCTTCTGGTAAGTCTAAAGTTTTAGGGAGCCATGTTGTTAAAAAAGAAGTAATATTGTTACCTTCAATATTTTCTGGCAGTCCAAAAATCCTAATGTTATTGCGCCTAGATCTATTTTCCAGGTCATCAAGCTTTGTTTGTAGATGTGTATTTTGTTTCAGCAAAAACTCAATGTTGATTTCCTCTTCTTGGATTCTATTTTCCATGTCATTTACAGTCTCTTCTATGCCTGTAATCTGGATTTTCTGTTGTTGCAAGTCTATATGTAACAAGTCTATTTGTTTTGTAGTTTTTTCTATGAAGGTATCAATTTTAGTATCCAGTTTATTCATCTTAGCAGTAAGTTGCTGGATTGTAGATATCAGAGACTGAAGTTCTTTCTTGATGCTGGAATCTTGAGAATTTGTCTTACTGGAACTCATTTCAAACAGAGAAACTGACAGGAAAATTTCCAAAGTGATTTCTGACAGGAATATTATTAAAATTTTCTTTCTTTTTTAGATATAATTCAAGAAATAGATAAACCAAACATATTTAGAAAGAAAATTACTTCATAAATTAATTTTTAAAGTAATTATTTCCTGTCAGAGCATTGAGATTGGTGGAGCTGAAGAGATCTGCTGCTATCCTGTGTTCATCCTTGGCCACGCCCCCTGTTATGAAATTCTTGACTGTCGTCAAGCATTTCAGGAGAGGGGAAGATGTTCATCTTTAAAAGGATGTTCAGCCATCAGTAGTTTTCATTTTGTGTTCTAGAAGGTGTAAGGATGTGCTGAGTCTAGGACCATATCTGGTAGATGATATTGTTCAATGAGCAAGAATACTTTTTAAGCATCTTTATTAAATTTTCACTTAAGACATAGGCAGACATACATTAAAAGAAAAGAAAGCAAACTACATTAACATTTTTCCATTTACATGCATTATACATGATAAATATTTTTATTTCCTTGTAACTATCATCAGTCTAATATTACATAATTTGCTGAATTCTTGCCTTCCCTTAAACCTCACTTCTCCTCCTTCTGAACATTATTTTGCATGTATTGTTCCTACAATTTCCATTTATTTTAATGTAATTAATGTAAATATAAAGCAAACATCAAAGAGGATACCTCTGCCTGCTTCCTCTGTTCAAACACAACTTATCAGAGAGGAACCCTCCCATGTTAATTCTTTCCTCCGATCTTTCATATATTCTCCTAATTCACCTTATTATTGTATTAGGGAATGTGAATGCTTTTATTACCCTGCTCATAATATCCCAACTTACTCTATCAAATCGAAAAATCACCAAGTAAATTACCTTAAAATCCAAAGTCCAAACAGTAAAAAAAGGCAAGAAACCACAAACACCAAATCCGTTTAATGCAAAAACAGTAAGCACTTTTGTCATAAAGGACTTTTTCAAACTGACATATACTTCTGCTTCCAGTTGTTTAAATACATGTAAAACAATCACATGACATTCAATACTCACATGAAAAAACACCATATTGCTAATGTTTAAGCCTCTTTCTTTTCAGATAGACTACAAAATCTCCCTGATTGTTTAAACCAGGTGCATGGCAGGCATTCAGTTTTACATGCCACATATACTCACACAACTCAGCTCTTCCTCTGCATTAAAAATATTGTCATAATCAACAATCTGCTCTAAAACGAAAAATGTAAAGCTAACTTTACATTTACCTAATCTAAAATGCTTGGCCAAAACATTTCTTTCATTATTAGTTGCTACAGCACAGCTCTATCAAATGCTTTTTCTGTACCAAGACCCACTAGCAACAGCAGTATTTTTTTTACATTCTGCTTTCCTCTGGATCATTATTGTTTTAATGTTGACAGATATTTGCCTTTCCACCTTAAAAACCCATTGATCCATATCTATCGATTTTGGCAATAGCTTTGCCATTCTTTTAACTAGTATAGACCTAAACACTTTATGATCATGGTTCAAAATTGAAATTGGTCTATATGAACGTGGATCTGATGAATCTTTACCATCTTTTGGCAATACCACCATCACAGCTTTCTTTGAAGATGTTGGTGCTTCCCCTCCTTTTAAAATACTGTAAAAAAATCTTCCAGATATTTATCACCTTTTTCTCCTAACTTCCAAACTTCTACAGGAATACCATATATACTTAGAGGAGACATTCCTGAAGAAATCCCTGTGTTTGAGCAGGTTTTAGCTTGTTTGTGCACCGTGCAGCACTGCATACTGCCGCACAATTATGTGCCACAACCGGACAGATAAATTTAGCAATTTTTCCCTTAGATACAGCTGTACCACATTAGTGTAGCCACCATCCTTAGTACTTTCCCAGTCAAACAAATACCGCTAGTGAGCTGTAAACTATTAAACCACCAGCAAAAAAAAAAAAAAAAACCCAGGCAGAAATATCCATCCACTGAGCTCCTACTTGGTTAATCCTGAAAAGCCCCCCTTAGTGATAACAATCTTCAACCTAGCATTATGGACGATTGGACTACCCTGGTTTCTCCTGCCAGCCTTATTGACTTGGGTCTCTTGAGGCAGTGCAGCAATTGCCTCATGTACACCAACAGCCCTCTACTAATAACTACGTCTAGTACAGAGCGCAAGGGATGTATCTGCACCAAGAATCTTGAATCCATGCTCACTCACACTCAAAACAGTAACATGGAAGAGGTTGTCAACCCACCCACCACTACACATGCACATAGTACTATTACTCATACACATAGTATGCATCAAACACATAAAGCAACATAAGTGGAGGTTCCCTCAAAAAAATTACCAAAACACCAGAGACCTCATAAACACAAGACTGCTACAACTAACACAGTTCCCACAGCACCCATGACCCATAGTAACACCAATGCCTCATCTGCCAAGTCTGTAAGGCATAACACTCAAAAAACAAATTTTCTTGTCATTGGAGACTCAGTAATGTGACACATGGATGTCCCACTCACCAGGATGGACAAGGAGAAAGTCACGGTCAGCTGCCTGTCTGGTACCAGGATTCATCAGATCATGCATGCATTCAGGTCTCTCAGCAACAAGTACCATTATGATTCTGTCATAGGTTCATAGGTAGGTACTAGGCTATCAGCCCAAGGGCCTACGTAAGCCTAGCCAACAAGGTTCCCTGGCTTACAACACCCAAGAAAGTTAATTTCCTGTGCCCCTGTCGAGCATAGCCACAGAAGTGATCCCCGGGCTGTATTTCCCATTTCCCATCCACTCATCAAGATTCTTCTTGAAGAGTGCTAATGAGGTACTTTGCTTGACATAGATGGGTAGCTTGTTCTTGAGTATAGAAAGTCTCTGGGACAGGAATCTATCCCTCCAGCATGTCCTGTTTATTGTGGTGACAAGGTTTTGGTCCCTAGAGCATGTAGCTCAGAGGTATTGGGATTTCTTTAGGTGTTGCATGTCCAACAGCTCTGGGTTTTACATAGCTTTATATATTAGGCAGAGATCTCCTCAGAGTAGGCGATATGCTACAGAGTAAAGCTGGAGTTTTTTGAGACGGTCAGTGTAGGGCATCTGTTTGAGGCCAGTAATCCTCTTTGTGAGGTACTTCTGTGGCCTTTCCAGCTGCTGCAGATGTCTTGTGAGGTACATTCCAAAAGGGGCATTGTACTCTATAATGGGTCTAATGAGTGCCGAATAGAGGGGAACAATGATCTCTTTTTTCCTGAATGAGAACCCTTTTGTGATGAGGTGTGCCACATAGAAGGATTTCCTGACTGCTGTGGTGATGTGATTATCAAAGGAGAGACTACTGTCCACCTGGGTCCCAAGGTCTCTTATCACACATTTGGCATTAAGTAGACTGCCATTTATATGGTAGTTCATGGGTAGAGTTTTTACCAAAGAGGATGACAATGCACTTTTTGGCATTGAGCTTGAGGCCATGCCTCTGACACCAGGCATCTGTCTCCGTGAGGCCCTTCTGTAGGATGTCCACATCAATTGGGGTCTCGACTATGGCTCCTAGTTTGCAGTCATCTGTGAACTTCATTAGCCAGAAGCCTTCTGTGTTAGCCTGTACTTCAGAGAAGTAGATACCAAACAGGAGAGGTCCCAGGACTGAACCCTGTGGTACGGCACTTGCCAATGGTTTGAAGTCAGATTCTGCAACTTTTACAATGTGGGTTTTGTCAGTGAGCCAGTTGGCAACCCATCTTGTGATGTAGGGATTTATACCTATTTTAGTGAGTTTAGCTATAATTCCAGAATGGGGGATGGTGTTGAAAGCCTTGGCGAGGTCAAGATAGGCTGTGTGAACCACCTTACCCTCATCTACGGCTTTGTTGACTGCCTCAAAGAAGTTGATCAGGTTCAGAAGGCTTAATCTGCCTTTCACAAACCTGAAATGGGTGGGGACCAGAGTTTGGAGGTTACCAATGTCTTTGTTTATGAGTTCCATGATGATATGTTCCATGGCCTTGAAAACCAGGCTCATCAGGCTAATAGGGCGATAGTTTCCAGGGTCAGTGGTGGCTCCCCCTTTGTGGAGTGGGACAGCTGTTGCTGTGTGCCATTCAGTGGGCACAAAGCCTGATGTGGGACTATGATTGAACATGGTGCTTAGGTGGGGAGCCAGTTTTGTTCTGAAGTTCATGTAAAAAGCAGCCTGGGATGTTGTCCGGTCCCATGGATGCTGTGTTTTTGGTTTTAGAGTACAGCTTTTACCTGCATAGATGTGATTACAGGGACTCTGCATTCTTTCTGTATAGATATGGGCACTTTAGGGGTTGAGAGGGGGTAAAGTTAGCACTGAACCTATCTGCCAGGATGTTGGTAATATCAGTTGGTTCTGTAAATTTCATGCTGTTGTGCTGTAACTCAGAGCAGATCTGGGTGTGTCTATTGAGATCCTTGACATAGCTATAGAATGCTTTGTGGTTGCCCTTAGAATATGTGGCAATTTTGTTTTTGTAGCTAGCTTTGGAGGATCTTATAAGGGATCTCAGCTTCTTACTGAGGCTGACCAGGGAGCTCCTTCATTCATGGGATTTTACTCTCTTTTGCAACAGTTTCTTCCTTCTGTTGTACAGTTTGTTTATGGCAGGAGACCACCAGATTGGCTTCCTTTTTTTGGAGGATAGTGTCTTGGTTCTGTTTGGGATAGAACAATCCATGCAGTCATGTATGTGCTTATAGAGTGCATTTGTATAGGATTCAGCAGTCATAACTGTATTGTCCATCTGCATGGATGTCATGAAATTCACCACTTCTGTCTTAAGAAGCATGAAGTTGGCTTTGGAGAAATTTTTTACTGTGCTTTCCTTAATGATGGGTGGGAGCGGGATGCGGATATCTAGGATGATTAGCTTATAGTCGGATCTGACCAATGAGGAGTTGGACTTCAGGTGTGGAACACCGGTCACTCATGTTGGTAATGACTAGGTCTAGGATATTGTTGCCCCTGGTGGGGGTGTGGATAAGTTGATCCAGGGCAATGGAATTTATGAATTCCAGAAAGCGTTGAGTGAAGGAGTTGGTACATGAATCGTTTTCCCAGTTAATGGTAGGGTAGTTGAAATCGCCCATTATTAAGGTGTTTGGTTGTACCCTAATATTTTCCAGTATATCAAGAAAAGAGGAGTGGGAATCCTGTGGCATGGTGGGGGATCTGTAGCGAGCTAAAATTTGGATTGCAGTTTTGCCCAGAGTTAGTTGCACTTGGATAACCTCGGATGAATTATGCTGCGCAACTAGCCTGGAGGTGTGGATATCATTAATGAATATGGACACACCTCTGCCTTTGGTGTTCTGGTCCAGGTTAGATGGCCGAAAAGTGTGGTATGATTTATAACCTGGTAATGCAGGGGTGCTCTCTAGAGCCTTGAACCAGGCCTCAGTCACTGCACAGATATTGATGTTCTCCATTTTAAGGAGTGCCTCGAGTGAGTGCATTTTGAGATTTAGACTTCTAGCACTGAGTAGGATTTTCCTCGTTTTTATTTTTGCCTGTTCCTGTTACGGTGATGAATGTGTCATTTGAATCTTGCCTAAAAAGGCACTATAGGGGCAGCAAGAGTCTTAGCCAGTATCTGGAATCCCAGGGGCGACAGGTGCATAGTTCATGTTGGAGTGAACGACCTGAGATGTACCTCACTGGACTATTTGAATAGAGATATGATTGAGCTCTCTGAGTATGTAACCCATTCAGGTATGTTCCTAGCCTTGAGCAGTATACTACCCTCACCTAGAATGAATGATGCCACAGTATAAACAAAAATGACTGATTTCAATAATTGGCTCAGTTTTTGGTGTCATTCAAAGGGGATTCAGTTCCTGTCAGCCTGGGAAGTCATGGTTGAAAAATTTTGCTGCTGTGCCAGAGCCAGTTTGCACCTGGCATCTCTAGGCTTTCAGCAGCTGGCAAAGGCTATTGTCTCTCCCATAGAAACTTTTTTAGGCAAGATCTTGAAAACAAACTTCCCAACATGAAATTTGCCAATCATAATAAAACAAGTGTCATGCTGCTAAACGCTAGGAGCTTAAGCCAAAAGCTGCATACCCTGGAAGCACTTCTATCACTAGAAGATGTAGATGTCTGTGCAGTCACAGAAACCTTGTTTAAGGCCTCAGAGAGTACCCCGGCCTTGCAAGGCTACAATGCCTTCCACACCTTCAGACTGCAAAGTCAACATGTGAGAACCAAAGGAGGTGGTTTCTCTGTCTATATTAGACATAAATTCCCCTCCCATCTAGTTAGACTGGACAACTCTATGGGGTTACTCCAAGTTCAGGTTACAGTGGTTAAGACCCCAATCAAGTCATAGCTCCCTCCATGGTTCATGACGCACATGAAGCCTACTTGACCAAACTGGAGACAATTCAGATATTACCAAACACTCTGGCTATGGGGGATTTCAATTATTCCACATCAAATGGGAAACCCACACTAGCCCTAATTCACTAGTGCAAACGTTCCTTGACTTTCTTAACTCAAATGTCCTGAAACAAATTGTTCATACCCCGGCATGAGGAACAAACATACTAGATCTGGTCCTCACTAACATGTCAAACAGATGCAGTGCCACAACTGTTTGACTCTCATTAGTTAAATCTGACCACAAATCAGTCACCTTCACAACTCACAAAGGGCTAAATCAGACTATAAAACTTCAATAAGGCAAACTCTATCCTCCTAGGTGAAGGCATAAATGCATTCCAAGCCCCACCCCCAGCTGGAAGTGATAACCACACTGAAGCTTACACTAAAGCCCTGTATAATCACTTGCATAAGTGTATAGACTCGGCTGTACCAGAAAGAATCAAAGCCAGATCCCCAAGTAAAAACAAGCTGCCATGGTGGACATCTAGCATTAACAAACTTTACAATAAATGCAAAAAGTTGCTGTCCAAGAAAACAAAGGTGAGGCCCCAGCAATGGAAAAGCACCCTCCTCAGCATCAACAGGCAATTAAGACAACTTGTCATATCCTCTAAGGGCTTTTTTGAGAAAAACTTAGCAAGCATAGCTAAGGATAACCATAAGACCTTTTACAGCACTTTACTTAGCCTAAAAGCTAATCCCAAGCATGTGCAGAACTAGTGACCAATGATATCATAACACACACACTAACCCCACAGAGCTAGCAAACTTGCTAGCGGATAGGTATGGTGGAAATTTCACTCTTATCCCCTCTAAACTTATCACAAACCTTCCCCCAAACTCTCCCCCTCTCTACATATCTGAAGAGCAGATCATCAAAGCCTTGTCCAAGGCAAGAAACAAAACCTCTATGGGACCAGATGCCATCCCAGACTGTTTTGTAAACAGGCTAAAACATGAACTAGAATCACCATTAAGTATCCATTTCAATCATAGCCTAACTGCTTTGTTCCTTCAGAATGGAGAACAGCAACAGTTATTTCCCTCCACAAAGAAGGCCTACTAACAGACTCAGGGAATTACAGACCCATAAGCCTGACCAGCCTCATCTGTAAGGCTATGGAACGTATCATTATGGACCTCATAAATAAAGACATAAGCCACCTCCAAACCCTGGATTCTACCCAGTTCAGCTTTGTCAAGGGCAGATCATGCCTGTTAAATCTGATGGATTTCTTCAAAAATGTGACCAGGGCCATTGATGAGGGCAAATCTGTGCACACAGCATACCTTGACTTGGGAAAGCCTTTTGACACAATCCCATACTCAAGCATTATTGATAAACTTAGCAAACTGAATGTAAACCCCTTTGTTGTAAGATGGGTTGCCAACTCACTCACAAACTGGACATACACTGTCAAAGTGGGTGACTCCATATCAACCAGCAGACCTATTACCAGTGGGGTACCACAGGGTCAGTGCTAATCCCCTACTGTTTGGTATATACTTCTCAGAAGTTCATCATTTCCCTCAGCACAAACAATGTCCCTTCACATTATCAAATCAACAACAATGCCCTAAGTACCCACGAAGTGGTAAGCGACCTAGGATCACAAGTCGACTGTGACCTTAACTTTGACCACCATGTGTCTACTGTAGTAAGGAAGGCTTTCTAGGTATCACGCTTGATTAGTAAAGGCATCACCTCGAGAGCAAAAGAGGTTATAACCCCTCTATACTTGGCAATAATCTGGCCCATAATTGAGTATAACATCCCATTTGGCATGTACAGTAAAAGGCACCTGCAGCAATTGGTAAGACCTCGGAGGTTTCTAACAAAGAATATCAAGGGACTCCAGCATGTGCCTTACACAGACTGACTAAAGCCCCTATCGATATACTCTGTATTGTATAGACTTCTTAGGGGAGACTTATGCTTGGCCTACAGAGCAATCTAAGACCCAAACCTAATGAACTTGCTGCATACCTATAAATCAAACGGGACTAGGTCTACCTGCTCCAGGGACCTAAATATGGCCTGCAACTTAAATGGGACATGCTGGAGGGACAGATTTATCACCCAGCAACTGCCACATT